>NC_043018.1:5043702-5053702 GCF_006345805.1 Octopus sinensis | reverse complement strand
TCTACAATAGACTCGGGCCAGCCAAACCCGTTTCCGTACATTTGGTTGACGGAAAAGGAAAGATATCCGTCAGCTGTATATGTATGTATATATATATATATATTTGTACATTTGTCTGAGTGTGCGCGCGCTCGCACTCGTGTGTGTCTGTATTTGTGTTTGTCCCCCACCACCGGTGTTGCTGTGTTTATGTCCACGTAACATAGCGCTTCGCCAAAAGAAAACGCTAGAATAAGTCTCACACTATAACGAATAAGTCGTTTCGTTCAACTAAAATTCTTCAAGGTGGTGCCCCAGTCTGGCCGTAAACAGAAAATGCTTATAAATCAAATTTGACGAACATTTGCACACTCACGCGCGCACACACACAATACACACTCACACAGATACACACGAAGATGTGTGCATGTTTATAAACCTGTGTGTGTATGATGGGCTTCTTACAGTTTCCATCAACCAATTTCGCCTGCCTCTAACGTCATGCAGTGAGAAGGAATCAACAGCTGGGCACTCCAAAGCAAGGAGAGCCTTAAAGAAAGTGAGAAGGCTGGCCCCTTTTGAATTACAAGTACAAATCATTTCTATCAGTTGAGTGGACTGGAGCAACGTGAAATAAAGAGTCTTGCTCAAGGACACAACGTAGGCCCAAGATTCGAACTCACAACTTCGCGATCGCGAACCGAATGCACTAACCACTCAGCTACGCGCCTTCACTTCATACATGCATATGTTTTTTTTTACTCTTTAAAATTTTTGTGCAAACAATTTGCAGATGCAAGTGCCACCAGTTGAAAGCTCTGCACATCTGGATGCTAGCAAGTTTAGAGGGTCATCAGGAGGGAATGCGCGCCGTCACGGGTCCTTCCCCTCGACGGCATCATTGCGCACCGGTCCCCTCACTACTAGATCAACTGGTCACTAGGTTTCGCTCAATATTCCTCCGGCCATTGTCCATCGTCTCCTTACAGTGACTGGCCTTCTCCTCTTACACACATATGGCTACACGCACAAGCACACACATACGCGTACGCACAATATGCATGCACATACACACATAAACATATTTATACAAATCCATACATGCATATATATATATATATATATATATATATATTCTTTAATTTTTTATCTTCAACCATTAGACTGTGGCCATGCTGGGGCATCGCCTCGAGGTCGAAGGAAACAGCCTCAGGACTTGCTATTTTTAAAAATTTGGTACTTATTCATTCGACCTCGCTTTGTTACGAGGACATAAACACACCAACACTGGTTGTTAAGCGTGTTAAGGGGTAGACAGATAGACAGACGCACACACACATAACGACGGGCTTCTTTCAGTTTCCGTTTGCCATATCCACCTACGAGGCTTTGTCGGTCCGGTGCTATGCTTGTAGACACTTGCCCAAGGAAAGAAAGGAAGGAAGGAAGGAAGAAAAAGGAAGGAAGAAGCACTGAACGCATTTAAAAGGGGTTACATATATTATTCGACGCGGAGCCGAATCGAACAGTCACTAAATAATAATAACAATAAGGATAATAATAATAATGATGATGACGATGATGATGATTTTTGCTATAGGTACAAGGCTTGGAATTTCGGAGAACGGGGCTAGTCGATTGCAAGGACCCCAGTACATGACTGGTACTTTATTTTATCGACGCTGAAAGGTTGAAAGACAAAGTGAACCCGGTGGAATTAGAACTCACAGCGTAAAGAAGGACAAAATACCTATTTCTTTACTACCCACCAGGGGCTAAACACAGAGAGGACAAACAAGGACAGACAAACGGTTTAAGTCGATTATATCGACCCCAGTGCGTAACTGGTACTTATTTAATCGACCCCGAAAGGATGAAAGGCAAAGTCGACCTCGGCGGAATTTGAACTCAGAACGTAACGGCAGACGAAATACCGCTAAGGCATTTCGCCCAGTTCACTGCGTTAATAATAACAACAACAACAATAATAATAGTTATTATTATTATTATTATTATTACTATTACTATATATATATATATAAGCATACATATAGGTATATATGTCTATATGTGTATACACACGCGCGCGCGCGCGTGTATGCACGTATGCCACTTTACCAAGGTGATATTTTCAAAAGTCGGTTTTGCAAATACAGGTGGATGAGGGCCAATACCTGGTGAATGGATATCTATTTCCTCAGGTGGAGCCTAATGAACCGGATACACGGATTTCCTCCCCAGCGGAAAGCAGCCATAATTGTCACTTGAGGCTTATGGACGGATTCCAAGATGGCCCAGATCGAACACCCCTCAAGCTTCAGCACCCCTCAAGCAATTCACCTACACAGTTTCCAAGCGTCTGATTTCATATATATATATATATATATATATATATATATGTATGTATATGTGTATGTGTGTGTGGGGGGTGGGTGTTCATTCTGACGTATGAAAAGTGTCTTCTGTGAATTACTTTTCACGGGTGCCAAGCCCTTGCCGCTGTTCGATACATATAAACACACATACATACATATATATTCATGCATACACATTCTAATATACATACATGTAAACACATACACATAGTACTTATAAACATACATATAGATATGCATACATTTAAATGAATGTGTATGCATATGTATACGCACATTACATATATACATATATACACATACACACGCACATATACAATTATATATACATATATATATATATATATATATATATATACACACACATATACATATATATGTACATATATATATGTATATATATACACATTTAATATATAATATGTGTGTGTGTGTTTATAATATATATATATATAAACCACATATATATATATATTAAATGTGTAATATATATATATATATATATATATATATATATATATATATGTACATATATATGTATATGTGTGTGTGTATATATATATATATATCCATTTTTCGTATTATGGAGGAAAACTACTCATTTTATCTAAATCGAATTATAGCTCCACCCATCTTTCTCCATATAAGGCAAAGGTAACTTCTTTCTCTCGTCTATGGAACCTTTCACTCCTCCTACTCCTTCGCCTGCCTCTTTATACTTTACCTCCCTCTATTCATACTCCTACTCTTACTTCTCCTTCGTCTGACAGTTCATACTCCGCCCTGACATCATTATAAATCACAATTTTCTTCCTCTCTTATACGTGTGTGTGTGTGTGCATATGCCAGTGTGTATGTGCAAGTGACTTAGACACGCCCAGAATCATAAAACAAGCTCCAGCCTTCCCTTCATCCCGGCGCCGCCGCTGCCGCCACCCTCTCCTTTACAGCTTTACCTCTCATTTCCTTCTATGTTTTCTCTCGCAACCTCAACATCTCTCCTTCCACTCCTCTTTTGCTTCGAACATTACTACTCCAGTCAAAACGCATACCTCCCGCTTCTCCTCACATTCATACCCCCTCATCCTTCCTCCTAATTCTTCGTCCACCGCCGCCGCTGCTTTCTCTCAGAAACAAACCGAAATGTTTCAAGTTTATTTTGTTTATTGTATTTCATTCCACAACCTCCCCTTCGCTCACTCTCACTTCTACTCTTATCACACTCCTACCCTTTTGCATTGTATTTCCTCTTCCCCTTTCTTTCTCTCATTCGTTCTTCTCGTAACTGACCCGTGCCTCTCTCATTGCATTTCCCATCTCTCTCTCTCTCTCTCTCTCTCTCTCCTCACACACACACACTTTCCCCGTTCTCTCTTCCGATCCTATTTCTTCTCATCTCCCCCTCTCTCTTTGCCTTTCTGTCTATCAATTTATTTATCTACCAATCTTTCTACCAACTTACCTATCTAGCTAGTTACCTATCAGACTTTCTTTCTCTCTTCTCTCTCTCTCTCTCCCACTCTCTCTTTCTTTCTCTCTCTCTCCCACTCTCTCTCTCGCTCTCTATGTATCTATTTACCTACCTTATCCAGCTATCCATTTATCTATCTATCTTTCTATGTCAACATCCATCCCTCTAACTATTCCTTTATCTACCTGTGTCTATTTATCCATATCTTATGTATGTTTATCCGTTTCTCTGTCTGTATTTCCATCCACCCAACCATCCATCTATTTCTCTATTCATTCATTTCCCAATTTATAACTATATATATATATAATATATATATATATATCATTAAATCATATTCACTGTTGACGTTTCGATTTATCTGGAGGTCAAAACATTTAATTTTCTCATTTACCAAACTGCTGGCAAAATAAGTGTCGAGTGGTTTGGCTGTCTATCCAGGAGGAGCATTTGCATTTCATCCACTTTAGGAAATTGGAGTTTAAACTCTGGCAAATTATAAAACGTTTTTATTTTCACTTCCCAGTTCCATGTGCGCTGTCTATGTGTGTGTGAATATATATATACGTGTGTGTGTGTGTGTGTGTGTAGATATGCATGCTGCGATGATGATCTACCATTTGTCGGAGTATAAATGGCCAACAAAAGCCAGAAGAAACATAATTTATTCAAAAAGTTAAGCTGAAAATTTAATGTTAACATAAACTTCAAAGTTACTGATTTCCCCGCCATAACGAATATATTGCTAATATTGCCTCATACAAAGGAAGCGAGATGGTGGAATCGTTAGCATGCCGGGGGGGAATGCTTTGCGGCATCCCGTCTGCCTGCCTTTGCGCACTGAGTTCAATTTCCACCGAGGTCGACTTTGCCATTTACCGTTTTGTGCTCCATAAAATAAATACCAGTTGAAAACTGGGGTTGATGTAATCGACTTATCCCCTCACCCGAATTGCTAGCCTTGTGCCAGAATTTTTAAACCAACCCCAAACAGAAAAACCAAACAAAATTCTTGAGTAAATCGTAAGAACTCAAACCATCCAACCTTGCTCTCAAAGAATCGACACAAAACATTCATCTCAGGATATTTTGGATTTTGTACGATGAAGGTTTATGTGTTTATTTTGTTTGCTTGTTTCACAAAGCGACAAGATTATAAGGAAACTGTCAGTAAGCGTCTTTAACTCATGCAACGCCAGAAAATCCCTACATCCGCTAATCCCAATACATCCGATAATACAATAAGCGTATATATTTCCAGAACCTTCTTCTTTATAAAAAAAAAAGGGGTCGCAGTTCGCTATTCTATCGTTTCGAACTTCCCTGAATCCATGTCGAATACTAATCAACAAAACAAAGCCAATCCTCTCAATATGTAGGCGTAGGAGTGGCTGTGTGGTAAGACAGTCACACGGTTCCGGGTTCGCTACCACTGCCTAGCACCTTAAACAAGTATCTTCTTTAGCCTCGGGCCACCCAACCACCTTGTGAGTAGATTTGGTACACGGAAACTGAAAGAAGCCCGTCAAATATATGTGTGTCTTTGTATCTATATTTGTCCCTCCTCCCACCACCTGACAACCGGTGTTGGTGTATTTACGTCCCCGTAACTTCGGTAAAAGAACCCAATAGAATAAGTGCAAAAGGGACCAATAAGCACCAGGCTTCAGAATATATTTAAGCACAAGGATCGATTCATTCGACTAAGAATTCTTCAAGTCGGTGCTCCAGCATTGCCGCAGTCTAATGACTGAAACAGGTACAAGTTAAAAGATCCTTTGATTCTAACATCTCCCTAAGCCATTACATAAATCCACCCCTGTGTGCCTTCCACAGTGGATACCTAACAAGTCCTCTCGTATATAATGCTGATCTGCTACCAACGACTACACGAACAATCAAACATTGTATTGACTGAACTGCCAACTCGTTTAAATTACGATACCACCACCATACACATGGACGGTGAAATTCAGCCAGATGATTGTCAACACTCTATCAAGGTATGTTTGGGATGTGGAGGCACAAACATGAATTTTATCATCAACTGGTAAAAATTTTGGAATACCACCAACTTTGGAAATTCTGCGTCGTATGCAGCAGTGACAACTTAGCTTTCTGTAGATTTACATCATCGTATTTATAGAAGAACAAGAAGCCACACCGTCGACTTATTCACTTAATTACACTCGGCCTACTTTCATATTTTCATCACACCCAACATTCCTCAAGGGAACTCAAACCCGAGACTATTGTGACCTATAAACTCTAAGCCATACCACAACACACGCACGCACACGCACGCACACACACACACACACACACACACACACACACACAAAAACTTGTATAAATTCAACACATCATCTTTTGCACATCGGCTCCACCGCGTCCTCCGATTTATTCCTTCCCGGTTCTCGCCGCCCACCCTCCCATACTAGTCCGACAATATGTAGCACTCTGTAGTTCACATCTTATTGCTCTTTTCCGAAGTAGACTAATATCGACAAATCAAATCATTCTTTATTTCATAATCGATTTTCCTAAAAAAAAAAACATCTTTTTTCAAGTGCAATAAGTGAGTTCTGCCAGGTTTTACTACAGCCTAACCCATTAAAACGGGTAACTCCGAGTGTTGCTAGTAAACACAAGGCTTTCTTTAAATGTGGTACTCTCTTAAGCTTTGTAATGAGTTCTTTGTACGCGTGTTTGTATAGACCATAGATAGTCACTCACTCATTGTGTGTGTCTGTGTTTTTGAGTCACAGAGGTCTTATGGCAGATACTCTGAGGTCCTAAAGCTTCTCGTTAGATTTTCACCATTCATGGCGGTGCTCCATCATGGTCACACTTCAGAGGCTGCAACAAAGGAAACATTATATATATACACACATATACACACACGTGTGTGTCTCAAGAATTTGTCTTATGAAGAAAGGCTGAAGACGCTCGACCTTTATTCTCTAGAAAAACGACGACGCCGTGGTGATCTCATTCTTGCTCACAACATCATAAGCGGAAAGTGTAACCTCTCGAAAGAGCTGTTCTTCACTCCTGCTCCAGAGCGTCGGCTGCGGGGTCACTCCGAAAGCTCTATCTGCGACGATTTCATCTCAATCGGAGAGGGACTTTCTCCGTCCGGGTTGCGGATCCGTGGAATAAGCTGCCGGACGAGATAGTGAAGATACCGACGACCGCTCGGTTCAAAGTCTCCCTTGACCACAAATGGCCTGAACTCTTTGCATGAACACCACCCTGTACATAACTCCATGTCCCCCTACATGGCCTTGCTTTTTTGCTTTTTGAGCCAAAAAATTAACTAACTAACTATATATATATACATAGGGCTATTCTTTACTGGAAAGCAATACTCTCGTATTGCATTACTATTTTTATATATATATACTGTTGTGTCTGGGAAGAGTCATTCTCTTTTAGTGCTTTATTATTTAACACACTCACCGGTAAAATTTCCACGTTTTTCTTATTTTTATTTTCCTAAAATTTTCGTTGTGTCTTGCAACCTTTTCAATAGTTTTAACTCTGTCCGTTATTTACACTGCGTTCCCTTTTGTTTGTTTGTGCGCATGTGTGTGGGTCAGTGTGTGTGTGCGCGCATGTGTGTGGGTGAGTGTGTGTGTGTGCATGAATCTCGCAAACCAAATCTAAAAACGAAATATATATATAAGCACGGACTTTTGTCAGTGAACAGGTCGCGGATTTTAGCGACGAAAATATTTTGACAAATTAAACTTAAATGTTGAAGTGAATCGAACGGCTTTTGTGTGTTTCTTAAATGGCTTACAAACACCTTCCACGCTGCAATTATATATATATATATGTATATACTTACTTGGAAATGGATGCGTGGCGTTCGATCATATATAAATAAGATATAAATAAGATATAAATAAGATATAAATAAAATATATATATATATATATATATATATATATATATATATATATATATATATATATAATATATATATATACATGTATACATACATGCATGTACATACCTACATATATATGTATAAGACATGCACATATGGGTACAGGACGTCAAAAAACGTGAACAGCATGAAAAACGAACGAGAATATGAAAAGGCAAAAACCTGGAAAACGAACTTTTTTTCGAACAACGAAAGAAACAAATAGAGAAACGTGACAGGCAACCTAAAGAACAATCCCTTCATCAGTTGTCCCTTGTTTTATCTACTCCGCATTTCGAACGTCAGGACAATACGCGTCTTCGTCAAAACAGTCGTTCCCGCAAAGCAAATTAAATAGAGTGAATGAACAAACGAAAGAAGGTTACCAAATTTATTGGGAGTTCCATGTAGGGATCAAAACAGTTTCATTCAAATTCGTTGGTACTCTTGTGTTTCAAGCGTGATGCTAGTAGTCAGCCATTTTGAATTCAAATTCAGAATGGCTGACGACTAACATCACGCTTGAAACTAATATATATATATATATGTGGTGTGTGTGTGTGTGTGTGTGTTTGTGTGTGTGTGTGTGTGTTGTGTGTGTGTGTGTGTGTGTTTTTGTGTGTGTGTGTGTGTGTGTGTGTGTGTGTGTGTGTATAGCCGTATATTTAAGAAGTTTGCCTCGTAAACACGTGTTTCAACTTGGGCAGTCAAGTTCGCTTCGAAAGGATGTGGTTTGGTCCCGAGTTCAGTCCCGCTGTGCGCCACCAGATTTCGTTTATGCATGTCCACGAGGGGCTCTGCCCCGTCACCCATATTTCATCACCTAACACCCATCAATTCCTCTATTACCTGAAAGTATAATAGGCCCATACTACATCCCTGGCTTTCTCAGTTATCTTTACCCCCCCTCACTTGTTACCCTCCTTCCACCGCCTACTCTTTTCACCAATCACCTTTCTACACTCCTTTCTGTGCTGCTCTCCTCTTATCAACTACTCGCTTACCTGCCATTACCTTCAAGGCCCTCCACCCCCAATGCATCACAGCCTCCTTCCCCAGATTTCCCTGTATTTCTGTCCATCATTTGCTACAGTCACCTCATCCTACCCACTCACCCAGCCCAAACCCTTATATCGCCTCACACCTCTTCTCACTACCCCAATGTACCTCGAGGGCATGTCTTGACACATCTTTGCCATCATCTCTCTCTGTTTCTATCCTCTACTCTCTACCCCACTCCCTTTAGTTTTCTAACTGGGGTATCCACCTATCCACGCAACAGCAAAACACCCATATTTATCCCTCAACACCTTTCATTCTCTCAAATGGCACAAAGCCACACCTCCTCCATACTACTCTCTCCTCTCCCAGCTGAGGGGTTTTTGTATTCCAAGATACTTCGTGACCCTGTCGGTGTTGGCGCTGCATAAAAAGCACCCAGTACACTCTGTAAATTGGTTGGCATTACTAAGGTCGTCCAGCAGTAGAGACCATGTCAAAACATAATGGCAGTTGGTGTGACTGCTGGCCTCACCAACTCCTGTCAAACCGTCAAACCCATGCTAGCATGGAAAACGGACATACGTGAAATGATGATGGTGATGATGGTGGTGATGATGATGACCACCACCACCGCGATGATGATAACGATGGGGCAATGATTATTATTATTATTACACTCGCTGGAAACTTAGTATGCATCGCTCTGGGGACATCAGATGGGTTTGCAATTAACCATTTGTCATTTCTAGTTAGACTTCTGATCTTGATGCAAATTTTACACATCAATGATGAATCAAAGCATGCTATGTTCGTAAACTTGCTATGTAACCGCTTGGCACGGACCAAATGCTTTCCCTCTGCATTTTCAAGCCAGAATTGACCCCCTCCCCTTGGTACATACAACTCGTATCGAACGTTCTCGTGCACCATAGTCCTGAAAAACGACTGCGACAGTTGATGATCCTTGTCGATGGCCTTCGTCGGTTTACCAGGTTGATCACCGATAATATTTTAAAACCCTTGTATGATCTGCCGGGTCCTTATACTGTCCGATCATTTAGAATCTGCTTTTTTCTCTTTGATACAGTTGAAACATTCCTGCCAGAGGAGTCCAATTCCATCCAAACGTTTCGTATAAAACATCCTGCAACACTTAAAAAACTGACAATTTCTAAGTCGGTGTGACGACGACAATGATTGTATGTCTTTTCTTTTCTGCCTTGGGGGATCTGAAGGAAA
>NC_043018.1:5026202-5036202 GCF_006345805.1 Octopus sinensis | reverse complement strand
CCAAAGTGGAGGTCATCCTATTGCACCGTCGGATGCCACCTCTCTGAAAGTTCTTTTGATCCCACGCTGATACTAGTGCTTGCCCTTCGGGACAAGGAACTCCTTCACTCAAGCTTCCACCGTTTCTTAGTTGAGGAATCATCGCAAGCGCAGGAAGTTAGCCATGGATCGGAAGAGGCGACTGAAGAGGCAACAGCGAAAGGCCGAAACTGATCGATCAGTTTCGACCGCTGCTTCCGGACGATTACGGTCTCTGTTAGTCCGTGTATGTCCTTTCCCCTTTCGTTGTAGCAGTTTTATTTTTGTTTTTCCTATATATATATAATCTATATATATTATATATATATATATATATATATAATAATATATATATTATATATATATATATATATATATATATATATATATATATATTATAATACTACATATATATATATAAATATATAGATATAGATAGATAGATAGATAGATAGATAGATAGATAGATAGATAGATAGATAGATAGATAGATAGATACACGCTCGCACGCTCGCACACACATAACACATACATATGTGGTGCATGTGAGTGTGTGTGCATGCATGTATGTATGTCGATACCGAGGTAGTCTTCTTAACATTATGCTTTGATTTTATCACTGATTTAAGTCGCATCTCCTCTCCACTTTTAATCACTTTTCTTCTATAAAATAAAATATAATTTATTCTAAACATATAATTTAAACTGTAGCCACTCTGTGTGCCTCGATGTTATGTAGAATTACGGTCTCACCTCTAACTCCACCCACTTTTTAATACATTCATACCTTTATCTATTCATTTATTTTCCCGAGAACTTTTTTTTACATATATTTTCCGCCGCGTATATAAAACAATTATTTTTATTACTTTCAGAACATTAAGCTTTGATGAAGTTCGTTTGAGAACGGAAATGATAAATTGTAAGCTTTGACTGAATAATATAAAATACATCGGATTAACCGCATTGAGTTCATTATTTAAATTATGTGTGTCTTTATGAATAAATGGTTATGGGTGTGCGAGTTGTGTGTGTGTGTGGTGTATGAATATGCGAATGTCTCTTTCTTCAAACCACTCCCTCACTCCCTCTCTCTCTTACTTTTACTCTCCAAACATACACACACACACATTTCCATCATATATGCATATTCATATATAAAGTCCAAATATACATACTTACTGATGTGTATATGTACATATATATACATCTAAATATATATATATTTATATATACATACATATATACATATGCAATTATATATACATATGCATATATGCATATACATGTATAAATACATATATACAAATGCATTATATACATATGTTATATAATATATGCATATGCATATATATGCATAGGTATATATCTACATATGCAATATATACATGTTTATGCATATATAATATATGTATATACATATATATATATATATATATATACATACGTATATTATATACTATATATTTAAGTACGTTCATATATTTATTATATATACGTATATATATATAATATATATATAATATATATATATATATATATATATACGTATATATATATATATATATATATTTATATATACATGCCATAAATGTATGTATATATGTATGTATGTATGTATGTATGTATGTTATATTGTATATATATATATATACACACACACACGTATTTGTGTGTTAGGTGTAGTGGAGTGTGACCAGCGGATTACGCGGATCATTTCAACAGATCACCTTCTGTTCGCTACGTTGTACAAAGTCTATAAGTCTATAATTAAGTGTGGAGGTGGGGGGGGGTTAATGAATGTTGTACGGTTAATATTATCGATGGTGGGGGTGGAGTGAAGGAGCAGACTGGATGAGGCTGGCTTCGTTGATGAAATCATAAAATTTATTTTACTCGAGATGAAAAACAATCACATTTGTGTATGTATTCCTCCAGGTCTATACATATTCATTTATGCACTGAAATATTGATTTCAAATATTGGCACAAGGCCAGAAATTTGGGGTGGGGTAGGGGGTAAAGCGATAACATCAACCCCAGTACTCAACTGGTACTTATTTTATCGACCTCGGCGGAATTTGAACTCAGAACGTAAACCAGCATGGCCACAGCCCAATGGCTGCACTTTGATTCGAATTAATGGAAACTCTGCTGAAGACTGTTAAATGGCACAGACTTTTGTCAAGTTGATTCGTAAAGATTACATTAGGAAGCACTGGTATCTACGGAATACTCAACCAGCCAAGTACTCCTTGGGCTCTCCGAACATTTACATGGACCATAGATATATATATATATTTCGCTTGCGCATTGCAAGACCTGGTGTAGAACTCAACGTGGGTGTGCTTCAAAACGAAGCATTAGTCGAGAAGAGAGCGGTAATGAGAAAATGAGATGACAAAGGAATAAACGAATAAATTGCACTTCATATTCGAGACTCTGACGAAGCTATAAGGTGTTACTCAGGCACTCAACTATGAGTCCGAAGCATCTTATTGCAGAAACAACTGTAAGCCAATGCATTTCATAAGATCATCGTTTATTCGTTCATTCTGTCGTCATCGCATTTTTCTCGTCTATAAAATGGTCGAGTAACGAAGTAACTGGCAGCAAAGACGAAGATATCTTCCACAGATATTGCCATAACACTACGGCGAGGATCTCCTGGCGGAATCACGTCACAACAGAAGAAAACATGGAAAGGGTCAAGGGGAGGACCCAGTAAGGGATCGTGGCTGCGCGGCGGCAAAAAATGATACTCGAGCATGCACATGGCTATGAAGTGACCAATGGGGGTTTCTCTTGAGTGGAGGGCAGAGGCGTAGGAAACGAGACAGATCTGTCAAGACCTTATTGAGGACTGCGTAGAAAGATATGGTCCAAGCCTTGGAGCAGATTCATAGCCGAGCCCACAACCGGGCTGGATGGAGATCTCTTCTTGTCCGATGGCTTAATTTTACCTTTCATCGTACAAGTTTTGATAATATAAAGAACTGATCAGTCAAATTTTCCTTCAAATTCCATCGTCTAAAAACAAGCTGAAATGCTGGACAGCTTCATTGAAGTTGATGTAGCGCCAACAATGAGAACCGCCACCGACACAAAATCAGATAAGAAAGAAAGAGAGAGAAAGAGAGAAATAAACAGCATTAGGCACAGGAGTGGCTGTGGGGTAAGAAGCTTGCTTTCCAAACACATGGTTCTGGGTTCAATCCCACTGCTTGACTCCTTGGGCAAGTGTCTTCTACTATAACCTCAGACCGAACAAACCTTTGTGAGGGGATTTGGTGAACGGAAACTGAAAGAAGCCCGTTGTATATGTTGTGTGTGTGTTGCGTGCGTGAGTGTCTTTGTATCTGTTTGTCCTCACCACAGTCTGACAACTAGTGTTGGTGTGTTTCCGTCGCCGTAACTTAGCGGTTCGGCAAACCGTCTGATAGGATAAGTAAAAGGCTTAAAAGAAAAGAAAAATAGTGGAGTTGTTTAATTCGACTAAAAATTCTTGAAGGCGGTGCCCCAGCATGGCCGCAGTCAAATGACAGAAACAAGTACAAGATAAAAGACGGTGACAAATTATTTCTGTTTTCTAATTTCCAGATGATAAGGCGGCGGTGAGCTGGCCGAGCAAAACGCTAAGCGGCATATCATCCGGCTCCACCAAGGTCGATCTAATTGACTAACCCGCTTCCTTCGAGCCTTACATTAGAAAGTATCATTTCAGAGTCGAAAGCTCAAAGAAAGAGGAAGCTATCGGTTAATATTATCACCGCCCTCCTGTACTTGACTGTTACTGTTTTAACAACCTCACGAGTCGAATTTGAACCTGGAACCTCAAAGGAGACAGTCATCCAACGAGGAATCCTCGTTTCCTATAAAGATCTCGGGGTCGGGAATTTGAAGGGGATATTGATATTGGCTTTTATCGATTCTTTGTAAATTACAAGTTCTTCGTTATTTTATCGATCCCAGGACAATGAAATGCAAAGTTAACCCAGTCACACGAGCCTGTGTGGTAAGAAACTTGCTTCCCAACCACATGGTTCCTGGTTCAGTCCCACTGCGGGGCAAATGTCTTCTGCTATAGCTTTGGGCCGACCAAAGCCTTGTGAGTGGATTTAGTAGAGAGAAACTGAAAGAAGTTCGTCGCGTGTGTGTGTGTGTGTGTGTGTGTGTGTGTGTCTTGTCCCCATCACCACAGCGTGGGTGTGTTTGTGTGTTTACCTCCTCGTGACTTAGCGGTTTCGGCAAAGATACCGATAGAATAAGTATCAGTTCTAAAAAATAAAAGAAAAAAGATACATAAATAAGTGCTGGGATCGATTCATTCGACTAAAATCTCTCTAAGGCAGTGCCCCAGCATGGCCGCAGACTGGAACACATGAAAGATAAAAAGGGCATTTATACCATAGTAAATAATCCTTTCTATTTTAGGCACAAGAAATTTGGGGGAGGGGAATAATTGATTACATCAACCCCAGTGCGTAACTGGTACTTAATTTATCGACCCCGAAAGGCAAAGCCGACCTTGGCGGAATTGAACTCAGAACTTAGCGACGGGCGAAATATCTATTTCTTTACTACCCACAAGGGGCTAAACACAGAGAGGACAAACAAGGACAGACAAAGGGATTAAGTCGATTACATCGACCCCAGTGCGTAACTGGTACTTAATTTATCGACCCCGAAAGGATGAAAGGCAAAGTCGACCTCGGCGGAATTTGAACTCAGAACGTAAAGACAGACGAAATGCCGCTGGGCATTTCGCCCGGCGCGCTAACGATTCTGCCAGCTCGACGCCCTTATGGTAGTAAATAAGAACAAAGACATTAACATCAACACTAATGGAGCCTTTGCACAGACACCTGATCCGCAGACAGGGTCCTATGAAGGTTCCTCAGCCAAGAGAGCCAAAATGGGTCCCCGTGATTATTTTCTAGGTTAACTCCCCTAAATAAAAGAGTATTGCTAAGCGTCCTTAATTTTGAGAGAGTAGTTTTGAGTTTTGTTACACTTTGTCAAATTTCTCTCGGGCGCCCTACCTGTAGAAATAGCAGCCAAATCTACCTCAAATCACAGAGTATCGCCTTTGAAAGAAAGGACATTGAACAGTTCATGCTTGAAAGACGGATAAAATGAAATATCTCTATTTGATGCTAGATCTGTTGATTCATGGGTTAAGGAACAGCAGCATCATCACCAACAACAACAACATGAGTGCTACTAAACTTTGCTACTAATACAATCACATGAAGGAGCCTCTACGCAAGCAGTTTCCTATCTTCGATCCGTGGACATCTTGAGGGTCTGAGAGCTTGTTACAAGTTTATTTGAAAAGCCTAAGAAAAATGGGAAATTTGATGTAAACGAAAGGTGGCTGTTGGTTGTAAAAAAGGTTGGCAGCTTTCGCTGTACACGGTCGAATGGATTTGCTGGAAGTAACCGCTAAATCTCCCTCATATCCCACTCTAACACCTTTCAAAAACGGAAAGGATGAATTTGGATATTTTAGGCATAGGTATCTATTAAAATGGGATGGACATGTCGGGAACGCTTTTGATGGTGTCCGCTCAGTAAACAACATCAGTTACAATACTACAACACAGCCACTCTACCACAGAGCAACTACAACACAAACAACACGCTACACCACCACTGTAACACAAACATACACAACGCTGCTCAACTACTACAAAAAGGACCCTACTCCACACAGCTACTACCACACATACCCTACACTACACCGTCACTACAACATAACCATTTCACCACATTTGTACAACACCACAAACACTAGGACACTCAGCTACAACGCATACACCATACCCCCCCCCCCCAAAAAAAATGCATCAAAGAAGCCTTTATGTAGTCACTAACTCTTCTAGAAACAGCAGCCGAACATTCTTCAAAGTCCACCCAACAGTCTGCATAAAAAGGAATGATACATTGTATAGTGTAGCCAAAAACAGACAAGAGGGTATGAAATGTCTACTTATTTCTTTCACAAGGGGCTAAGCATAGATGGGACAAACAAGGACAGACAAAGGGATTAAGTCGATTACATCGATCCCAGTGCGTAACTTGTACTTAATTTATCGACCCCGAAAGGATGAAAGGCAAAGTCGACCTCGGCGTTAGGGGTATGAAATGTCTACGTGACTCAGCAATGACCGGGGGCTAAAAACAACCCCACGATCCAAGTACCACAACAGCAACACAGCAACAACACTAGAACACGCTATTGTAGTCGGGGCCAGGATTTATGCAAGGACCTTAATCCAGGGAACCCTCAATCTAGCACGGAGGAGCTTTAACTCAAAGCAGCCTAAACCTTGAAGGTAAAACTTGAAAAAGTATATTTACAACAATCAAATAAATGATTTGTAATTTCTTTTTAATTTTATCGATTTTTTTGTACTTGTTTTAGTCATTAGACCGTGGCCATGCTGGAGCACGGTCTTGAAGAATTTTTAGTCGAAAGAATCGACGCAAAATAATTATTATTCCCCCTACCTTTTCTTTTTTAGCCTGGTACTTATTCTATCGGTCTCTTTCGCCGAACTGCTATATCACGGGGACGTAAGCACAACAACACAGGTTGTCAAGCCGTGGTGCGAGACACACACGCGCACACACATATATATACATACATAATAGGCTTATTTCAGTTTCCGTCAACGAAATCCACTCACAAAGCTTTGGTCGACCCAAGCTAACAATAGAAGACACTTGCCCAAGGTACCACGCAGTGGGACTGAACCCGGAACCTTGTCGTTGGGACGCAAACTTTTGAATCCTCTTTTAGATTTGTGCCCTTATAGGTTTTAAAAGGCCAGCATATGTGAATCCCTCTGAATTCACCGAAGCATTGAATTTTGATGCCTTTTCAAACTGGAACCCCTAGATCTAAAGAGGCACACATTATCATCTTATTACGTTTGCAGTTAACAAAATCGTTGGGGGTCCTCAAAAGCTGTTTGCCTCGGGGATCCATTAGGTCTAAATCGGGGCCGGGCTGCAGTATGATACATCAACAACACTATAAACACCACAGCCACACATCATCGACAGCACAACAATGCAAGAGCGGGACAACGACGCCAAAAATGTGAAGCACAACTTCACATCATCACAGCAACGTAACAACTACGAGAAAAGCATCACAACAATACAGCAACGTCACAGTGCAGCAGCAGCAGCAACAACAACAACATACCTACTAAACTAGTCCCGACTCACAACAGATTTAGTCCGAAGTTGTGTTGTTCACGTTAATACATACTTCTGTAATTAGTTGCTAAGTTAATTGTGTGTGTGTGTGTATTTGTATATATTACGGGTGGTGATGGTGGGGGTAGTAGTTGAAGTGTTTGTGGTATTGGTGGGGGTATTAGTGGTGTGGAGGCGCAATGGCCCAGTGGTTAGGGCAGCGGACTCGGGGTCATAGGATCGCGGTTTCGATTCCCAGACCGGGCATTGTGAGTGTTTATTGAGCGAAAACACCTAAAGCTCCACGAGGCTCCGGCAGGGGATGGTGGTGATCCCTGCTGTACTCTTTCACCACAACTTTCTCTCACTCTTACTTCCTATTTCTGTTGTACCTGTATTTCAAGGGGCCGACCTTGTCACTCTCTGTGTCACGCTGAATATCCCCGAGAACTACGTTAAGGGTACACGTGTCTGTGGAGTGCTCAGCCACTTACACGTTAATTTCACGAGCAGGCTGTTCCGTTGATTCGGATCAACCGGAACCCTCATCGTCGTAACCGACGGAGTGCTTCCAGGTATTAGTGGTAGGTAACCGTAGTATGTGTTTGTTGTGGAGGGGTGGAGCACAGATTACAATGTGTAGTATGTGTGTGTGTGGGGGGGGGTTATTGCTTGATCGTGGTGGTAGTTGTGTGTGACTGTGTGTGCGTAAGTTAGGTAATGGTGGTGGTAGTGGTTTTGATGGTTGATGGGTGTGATTGTGGCCAGTGGTGGTGGTGGTAGTAGCGGTGGTAGTAGTTGTGGTGGATTGTGCAATAGAGTGGGGCGGGCGGGATTTAGGGCTAGTGGTAGCGGTGGTGGTGGTTAGTATGATCGTCGGAGAGTTTGTAGTTATTGTTGGTTAAATGTTCACTGCAGGTAGTAGTAGTAGTAGTAGTAGTAGTAGTAGTAGTAGTAGTAGTAGTAGTAGCAGCAGCAGCAGCAGCAGCAGCAGTAGTAGTAGTAGTAGTAGTAGTGATGGTGGTTGTGGCTGTTGTGGTGGGGTTTTTTTGGGGTGAAGTGGATGCTATAGTGCGCAGACGGTGAGGAATGTGTAGTTGGAGAGGTAGGTGGCGCTTCATTTTTCTCTTCTCGGTATTATGGGCTTCCTCTTCACCCATCCTCACTGTATATGCCCCCGTTTTCCATCACTATCAGCGCCACTATCATCTTCTTCTTGGTTTCGACGAAAATATAGTACTAGTCAAGTAGGAGGGCCGATAGTTTGACAACACTGATAGCAGAGTCGTTAGAACGTCGGAAAATGTCATATTGCATTGGCTCAGGCACTTTTGCGTTCAGAGTTCAAATTCCGCCGAGATCATCTTTACATTTCATCCCAGCGAGGGTTGATAAAATAAAGTAGCAGCCAAGTCTATGTAATCAATTTGCCCTCAAATTACTAGCCTTCAGCCAAAACCTGAACCAACTATCATAATCATCATTATTATTATTATTATTATTATTATTATTATTATTATTATTATTACTACTATTATTATTATTATTATTATTATTATTATTATTATTATTATTATCATCATCATTATTATTATTATTATTATTATTATTATTATTATTATTATTATTATTAGTATCATCAATCATCATTATTTTATTATGATAATAATAATTATTATTATTATTATTATTATTATTATTATTATTATCATCATCATCATCATTATTATTATTATAATTATAGATTATTATTATTATAAAATATGATTATATTATATTATTAAGTATTATTATTATTATTAGTATTATTATTATTTATTGTCGTGCACAGCTTCTAACGCTGGAGATGTACTATGGTGTCAGATGCTCACTACCAGTGAACTAAGGCAATACTCCGTATTCTAGCGGTTCCAATTATTATTATTATTAGCAGTAGTAGTAGTAGTAGTAGTAGTAGTAGTAGTAGTAGTAGTAGTAGTAGTAGTAGTAGTGAGGCGACAAGCTGGCAGTATCGTTTGCACCCGGGTAAAATGCTTAGCGGCATTTTGTCCATCTTTACGTTCTGAGTTCAAAGTCCGCCAAGGTCGACTTTACCTTCTTTCGGGTTCGATAAAATAAGAACCAGTTGAGTACTGGAGTTTATGTAATCGACTTACCTCCCTCCTCTGCCCTGAAATTGTGGGCCTTGTGACCAAATTTGAAGCTATTATTATTATTATTATTGTTATTATATTATTATTATTATTATTATTATATATTATTGTATACTCATTATTATTATTTTTTATTATTATTATTATTATTATTATTATTATTGTTATTACTCTTATTATATGATAATTATTATTATTATTATTATTATTATTATTATTATTATTATTGTTATTACTATTATTATTATTATTATTATTATTATTATTATTATTATTATTATAGGCCACGCACTGGAGAACTCATTAACGCATCGAACAAAATGCATAGCAGCATTTATTCCGGTTCTTCACGTTCAAAGTTCAAATTCCGTCGAGGTCAACTTTGCCTTTCATCATTTCGGGGTCGATAAATAAAGTACCAGTTGAATGCTGGGGTTGAAGTAATTGACTTACCCCTCCCCCGATATTTTTGGCCTCATGCCAACATTTTAAACCATTACTTTTTTTTATTCTTTTACTTGTGTGTCATTTGACTGCGGCCATGCTGGAGAACCATCTTTAGTCGAACAAAGCGACCCCCAGGACTTGTTCTTTGTAAGCCCGTACTTATTCTATCGGACT
>NC_043018.1:5020131-5026102 GCF_006345805.1 Octopus sinensis | reverse complement strand
TGATTCTGTGTTTCCGTATACGTGTGTCTGTACTGTGTGTATCTGTGTGTGTTGTGAGAGAGAGAGAGAATCTGCGTATAGGTGTATTTGTGTATATATGTCTACGACCGCGTATATCTTTGTATATGTACTTATGTTAGTGTATATTTATATAATGATTTGTGTCTGTGTACGTCTATGTAGATGTGCTTCGATGTTTTAATGAGTAAATATGTATTCAGTGTTGGACTCGTCATCAATTTTGAAAGTATATGAAGATATCAGCCATATTATTTTCTTGATTTCCGCCAATCTCCAGAAAATGAAAGAAAAGAAAATAAATTAACAGATTGTCTTTACTTGAGCAGCATGTTAATTCGGGAGGTTGATTGTTGATTCCTTGTGATTATTTCCCTTTTCTTACTTGGAGTTGGTCTCCATGCAGTTAGGTATTTGTTTACCTTCTCTGGAAACAAAAACTAGTTTCAATAAATCAAGCATTTGTTTTGCTTGGCATTTATATTTACTGTTTTCTGTATTTGTTGTCCAAACTGATATATGTATGCATACATACATACATACATATGCATAATGTAGGTATTGACGTTGTTATGGTTGGTTTTTTTTAACTAATAACTTTCATTCGTCAAAGGTATTTACTCCTACGATCAATACACGTTTTGTATATATTACATCTCTCTTTTCTCTCTCTCTCTCTCTCTCTCTATATATATATATATATATATATATATATATATATTATAGATATACCGGCGCGTGTTTGTATGCCTATGTATGATTTTTTCTTCTCATCGAATGTGTTCGATATCTATTTATATATTACAGTTGATCACCTCTCACGCTATCAGGGTACAGACTCCACCTCGACACATTCCAGGGGTAGTGGAGGTGACATTATCCTATAAGTCGAAGCAGTTTTGTAAAGGTGCACCCGGCCGATTTGTATATACAGGTAATATCTCACACGTTTTATATTCTGTAATATGTTGTGTATACGCTTATACCAATACACACACAAATGCACATATATAAGGGTATGCTTGTGTGTATATCTTTGAGAGTGCGTTTGAATGGTGTGTGTTGTCTCCCTCGACCGCTTAACAACCGGTGTTGGTGTGTTACGCCCCGTTACTAAGCGGTTCAGCCAAAGAACCAACAGGATAAGTACCGTGCTTTAAGTCCTGCGGTTGATTCATTTGGCTAAAATTCCTCAAGACGGTGCCCCAGCATGGCCGCAGTCTAACGACTGACACAAGTAAAATATAAGAGATACACACACACACACACACACACACACCACACACGCACATGTTTATCCAGTTATTATTGCCCGTCTCGTTCTGTTATGTTTTGGTCCCATATCTCCCAGCAGCCTTCTTGTCGGTTGCCACCAGAAGGGAAACAATGTTATCGCCAAAGGCGCGAAATTGTCTTTGACCTTCTGATGAAGAGTTGGGGACTGTTTTCCGTTCGACTGTGCATTTACTATACAGTTTTTAAACTGTGCGTGTGTGTGTTGTCTATATGTATACGTGTATATTGAAATGCATAATTTTCACCTTCTGCCATAAACATTTATCTTTTCCCGTTCGGGAATGCAGCCTTAACAGAACCGACTATAGACTACGGATTTCAGAGGCTTATGAAACTTGTACCCAGACACCCTGGAGACCCAGAACGGTTACCAAAGGTTAGTAAGGTCCTGTCGGTGTTGCTGACACACCTATATTCATTTTATATATTTGACAGAGCCCGTATTATCTCTGATCTCCCATACCAAGCCCAGGGCTGGTCTGGTCTTACAGGTACACACTGGATTTAGCATCAGCAGATCTAGAACTTCATTATCCAATGTCTCTTCCATTTCTAAAATAGTATCTTGTAATTTGGAAGGAATTTCGTGGTTATTTTTAGCAGATCAGTTCATGTTTTCTTGTAGTGGTGTTGTGTTTATTGTTTAGTCTCTGGCCAATTTTGATCATGGGATGTATAATAAAAGAGGTGACTTATACTTTCATAAGACACAAAATATTTTGATTTGTCTTTTTTTTAATGCATTTCCTAGTAACCTTTAATTATAAAAATAGGACATCGAGCTGGCCGAATGGTTAGCAGGCTGGGCCAAATGCTTGGCGGCATTTCGTCCATCATTACGTTCTGAGTTCAAATGCTGCCGATGTTGGCTTTGTCTTTTATCCTTTCGGGGTCGATAAAATAAGTACCAGTTGTGTACTAGGGTCGATGTAATCGATTTGCCCTTTTCCCCGAAATTGCTGGCCTGGAGCCAAAATTTGAAATCAGTAACATTTAATTATAAAAATACGGTAGGATTTTTTTCTATATGCGTCGAATTGCTCTGAGGATGCAGTAAAATGGGGATGAAAAGGATGGACAGGCAAGAAATGGTCGAGAGGGAGGTGTCGTAGGGTGCGTGGGGGTTTGGTGTTCTGGGGTACGGAGTAGAACATTCTAAGTCTTGTGCGGTGCTTGGTGGCGTAAAGTAAGGCCATGGGTTTTGGTATCTTGTTTAGGTACTGTAGCACATGGGGGGGGGGTTGATGGGAGAGGGTGAGTTACACACCACTTCGACACTCATGGCAAGCAATCTTTCCCTTCTCTCTCTCTCTCTCTCTCTTTCCCTTCTCTCTCTCTTTTCTTCGTTATGTCTCTCCGTTTATTTCTCCCCCTCTCACACTGTTTCTTTTTCCTTCTCTATTCCTATCACACAAACTCCCGCACTCACGCAAAGCGGACATTGTTGCAGCTGCTGCTGCTGATGCTGCTACTGGTGCTGCACGGATGATGAAGATGATGTTTACAATGATAATGATGATAATGTTGTTGCTGCTGGTGATGATGATGACAACGACGGAGGACGACAATGATGATGATGATGATGATGATGACAGTGAAGATGATTGCAGTGAACTGTGGCGTTGTTGCAGTAGAAATTGGAAAGGGCATTGGATGATGTTCTTACGTGTGTGTGTGGTGTGTGTGAGTGTGTGTGCGTGTGTGTATGTGTACGTGTGTGCGTGTGTACGTGTGTGTGCGTGAGTGTGTACATGTGTGTGTGCGTGCGTGTCTGTGTGTATGTGCGTGCGTGTGTGTGTGTGTACATGTGTGTGCGTGTGTGTGAGTGTACATGTGTGTGTGAGTGTGTGTGTGTGTGTGCGTGTGTGTGTGTGTGTACGTGTGTGTGATTTCAATGATTTTTATCAGAAGTGTCACTGAACCGTATGATGACAGCATCCCGGAGACATGGTTCTCGGTTGCTAATGGTAACAACAGTAACAACAACAACAACAACAACTCCAAAATGAACGGTGTCAACAACAATAACAAGCGTAACACGCCAACAACAACAGCAACAACAACAACAACAACATCTGCAGCACCAGTTAAGAGCCACGCTAACAATTAACCGTGTGAGCAACAGTAACAACAAGCTGGCAAGGAGGCCACTGCATGGTCGTTCTACTTGCTAGAAATAGCAATCAAATCTTCCTCAAACCACATGCTGTTGTCTTTAAGGAAGTAACGTTGTGGCAGAATCGTTAGAAAGGTATACAAAATACCTTGTGGTATTTCATCCTGTTCTTTGCTTTCAAATCATTCCACGGTCAGTTTTGCCTTTCATCCTTTATGAGTCGATGAAGCCAAGTACCAGTCGAATTGCTGTGCTTTTGCTTATATTACAAACCATTATTGTGAAGGCAATATATTAGCAGAATGTTTAGAGCGTCGTACAAAATGCCTTGTGATATTTGTTCCGGGTAAAGCGGTGAGCTATTTCGGCCGTCCTTACGTTCTGAGGTCAAATTCTGCCGCGGTCGACTTTGCCTTTCATTCCTTTCGGGGGGTCGATAAATTAAGTACCAGTTACGCACTGGGGTCGATGTAATCGACTTAATACCTATGTCTGTCCTTGTTTGTCCTCTCTATGTTTAGCCCCTTGTGGGTAATAAAGAAATAGGTATTTCGTCTGTCTTTACGTTCTGAGTTCCAATTCCGCTGAGGTCGACTTTGCCTTTCATCTTTTCGGGATCGATAAATTAAGTACCAGTTGCTTACTGGGTCAATCTAATCGACTACCCCCTCCCCAAAAATCTCGAGCCTTGCGCCTTGAGTAGAAAAGAATATTTGTTCCAATTCTTTACGCTTTGAGTTCAAATCCCGCAACATAATCTGACATTTAATCGGTCTAACACCATCACTAATCCCTCAGTATCTTTAGCAGTTGTTCCTTTGTTACAAGGGCCTGGTCTCTTAGAAGACCCTTCCTTCTCTGAGTCTCTCACCCTCCTACTCATCACCCGTACTACCACCTCCACCTCTCTCTTTCGCTCTCACTCTTACTGTCTCTATCCCTTTCTCTGGACTCGGAGCTCTTCAGATAGGTCTTAGACACTGCCCTAAACTAAATGATGAAAAAATATTTCTCTCATCCACTCCCATTCTACAGTCTCTCTTACTACCACTTCCACTCATCTCTTTTAATCTCTCTCACACTCTCACTCTCGTGTCTCTCACTCCTCATTCATTCTTCTCAATATTTTGCAGGAAATCATCTTGAAGCGAGCGGCAGATCTAGCTGAGGCCTTATACAGCATGCCCCGCAACCCTAACCAGTTGTCTCTGCCAGCACCCCGTTCACCTGCCATGAACAACACGTCAGCGATGTCCAGTTTCAATACCTACACAAGCCAGTTGGCTGTTAGTGTCCAGGACGCGGCCAATGGTCAGTGGGAAGAAGGTTGGTTAGCTCTATATCCAACCGTTTTGAATTTTACATACATACATACATACATACATACATACATACACACACATATACACACACACACGCACGCACACACACACACATATATATACGCTCATATACACATACATACACACATATACACACGTACATATATACGTACATATTCACATATATATATGTTTACACATGCATATATGTGTGCGTTTATGAGTATGTATATATGCTTGTATGCAATGCTTGCATGTTTGCATGTATGTAAGTAGGTATGCATGTATACGCCCTTATACACACACCACATGTATATATATGCATAAACATACATAAGCATGCACTCGTGCGTTGAACACAACCCGACCTATCTGCCGGGACGCATAAAATCCCAGCATAATAAATGAGTGACGGTTTTCACAATTGCGACATCGTAAATATTGAAGAGAATGGAACAGCAGGGAATAATGGTGCCAGATAAATACATGTGAAAATAAGGGTCTCTGTGCTTGGGCCAGGTTCCCTTTCTACGAACTGAACTTGCTTCAACAAGCGGCACGGTAAATATGACGCACTGGTACTTCGTGCATTTTCGGATTCCACACAATTCCAAGTGATCGGTTTATGAAACTAACCTTAAAGAATGGATCTTTTGGTATGGATGTATACACACACACACACACACACACACACACACACACACACATAGTATAATTCGGGTAAAATCCTCGTAACGTGCATTTAAGGACTCGTATATCGTTATTTGCCTCCTACATGTTATTTTACAGAAGAGTATATTCCAGGCCTACATGTGGAACTCTTCTATGCATACGATTAATACAAAGATAACATAACATGTGGTGGACGGAGGATATAAGGCTTCCAAAGTAGGTTACGATAATTGTTTCAGTCACTTAAAGCTGGTGTACGGCGCAGAAACGAATGTTGCGACCACTTTGAAAGCTTGATGTCCTCCATCCTCGTGTCATACTCTGTGTGTGTGTGTGTGTGTGTACATTTATTTAAGTGATAGACTAATTGGTGAACAAAGAGAAACGTACAGTAAAAGATACCTAAGCAGATATTTAGACAGGAGAGAGAGAGAGAGAAATACATTAAATTAATTAGATACAGACACAGATAAATACTTGGATAAGTAGACACACACACATACACACACACACACACACAACACACGCGCGCGCGCGCGCGCGCGCG
>NC_043018.1:5002631-5015131 GCF_006345805.1 Octopus sinensis | reverse complement strand
AATATTTATATAAGAAAGAGGTTTTCCGTGATTGTTCCATGTCTGAGTGTGAGTATGAGTGTACTACAGAAGCATATGTACGAAAAAATGTTTGTAAATACATACCTCTTGAAATATCAATGTGCAATATACACACACACACACACACACACAAATCAAGTCTTGGGTGTGTAATATATAAAAAGATTTATCTATTACATTTTATACGTGTTTCGCTGACCATCACGAAGCAGATCACGCACGGATATTCTTTCGTAATCTTCGATATTCACGTCATCGGAAATGCTACGTATATTACCTGTGTGTATATGTTGTCGACTTAGACAAGTGACAATAAAAACACTAATAATAAACTGGTGTCAATACCGTTGGGAATACATCGAGTATAAATAAGAAAGATTTTTACTTTTCCCTTATGACATTTAATAATACCGCCATTTTGAGCGCAAAATGGTTCTATTCATATATAATCATCCCAGACGAATCCCTAAAACGAAATGAAAGCGCTGAATAAATAATTATTCCAAATTCAATTCTGATTTCCTCCTTTTTCTTTATATAGGAAATTTGTACACCACTTCAAACAATGTGTATATATGTGTGTGTGTTTGCGTGCGCCCGCGCGTTTCTGTACACACACGCACACACACCACACACATACATAGATATATATATAATATATATATTACACATATATATATATATATATATATATATATATATATATATAGGCGCAGGCGTGGCTGTGTGGTAAGGAGTTTGCTTCCCACCCACATGGTTCTGAGTTCAATGCTACTGTATGGCACTTTGGGCAAATGTCTTCTACTATAGCCTAGGGCCGACCAAAGCCTTGTGACTTGCACATATACATACAAATATCTGTGTGTCAGTTCTTATGTTCATATATATATGTGTGTGTGTGTGTGTTTCACTAAAATGGTGTTTATCATGGTGTATGCATAGAATACGTACTTGCAGATGATATTTACACAAATATAATGATGGTGTTGACGTTGTTATTGTTGCTGTTCAATTCTAAACGTATAGAGATCCCATCTTGAACACTAGGACAAGTGTTAAGAACCGCAAATTCAAGCATAACTAAAGGCAAACGAGCAATTTTGAAACTTTCTATAGTCTATAACCTTGACGAGGAGGAGGAGGGCGCTGCGGTGGTGTTTGTGGCTGTAATATATTCTATAGGAATATCCTGCAAACCGGATCGAGTTGACGTGTGGTTGAAGGCGCTCCCACTGACTCCACCGAGGAATCGCTCTGGCCTATAACAGTGACGTGGAAACACAAAGCCCTTACCTCAAGGGCAACTGCAGGACTTCCATCAACAAAAACATTGGTCTTTCTATATTATCGAAAGCGCCCTCTTTAAAATGGTCGGGAGCGATCTGAAAGAGAAGTGGCGGGAGTGGGGTCATATAGAAAGAAGCCTCCTCCCTTGGTGTCGGTAGAAGTTATGATAGTGGAGGCGGCGGTCGCTGTTTGTTCACCGTTCTCACTCTAATAGTGATGGTTCTGGGGTCTATGTCTATCTTTAGCTCTCTTCCTCTCTCTCTATATCTATCTACCTATCTATTTATCTGTCTGCCCGTTTGTCTATCATACAAACTACCTCTTTTTCTCTTTTTCTTTCTCTCTCTCTTTTCTTTCTCTCTCTCCTCCCTCTCTATCTATCTACCTCTCTCTCTCTCTCTCTCTCTCTCTCTCTCTCTCTCTCTCTCTCTCTCTCTCTACTAATCTATGGCTGCCTCTCTATTTCTCACTGTATCTATTTATCAGTCTTTCTACCTGTTCGTCTGCCTCTAACCTGTTTTTTCCATTTCTCTATCTCTCTCTCTGGTTATTCATCTTTGTACAACTTTGTACATTCTATCACATCACTTGATTCTCTTAAGAATTATTGGCTTCAAACTTTGGCACAAGGCCAGCATTATTAAGGGAGTGGGTAAGTCGATTATATTGACCCCAGTATTCAACTGGTGCTTATTTTATCGACCTCGAGGGGATGAAAAGCAAAGTCGACCTCAGCAAAATTTGAATGCAGAACTTAAAGAAGGATGAAATGCATGAATTGGCCGGCGTGCGAACGATTCTGCCAGTTCGCCACCTGAAAAAATATTAATAATAACAATAATAATATTCCTTTATATTATAGAAACAAGGCCTGAAATTTGGGGGGGAGGGGATGAGTCGATTACATCGACCCCAGTATTTCACGGGTAATTAATTTATCGATCTCAAAATGATAACAGGCAAAGTCAACCTCGGCGAAATTTGAACTAAGAACGTAGCGATGGGTGAAGTACCGCTAAGCATTTCGGCCGGCGCGCTAACGATCCTGCTAGCTCAATAATAATAATAATAATAATAACAACAACAACAATGTCGCAGTGATCGTCGTATAACAATAACACCTGACAGAAACACCTGGGCTTGAACTCCTACCAACAACTCTCTAAAACAACGCCATGTGACATAAAAGCACTGTTCACCTATTTTCTCTTCAGCTCTCCACCACTTGGCAATTTGATGTTGTTTTTCTTGCTAGACAGTAGTAGTAGTAGTAGTAGTAGTAGTAGTAGTAGTAGTAGTGGTGGTGGTGGTGGTGGTGGTGGTGGTGGTGATAAGAGAATGGTTATTCTGTTATGTGTCGTTCATTAATGCATAATTAATTTATTGTACACTCCTTAATCGTTTGAGCTGGTCCGGAGTGGGTGGGGGGAGGGGAGGGGAGAGAGAAGTTGGGGGTGACGGTGGTAGTGTTGGGACGGCAAAGAGTGGCTGGTGAATGACAGTGATTGTGGTGAGTGGTGATTAATGGTGGTTGAGTGATGATAAGTGGTGGCGCTTTCTACGTTTATGTTTGTGTCATGTGTGGGCGTATATTTTGTGTGTGTGTGTGTGTGTGTACTTTTATGAAGAAATTGGGTTTTAGAATCTCCAGTTGTCCAGGCATTCATTCGGTGACCCTTTCGTTTTATATAACATAGGAATTCACATCAAGAATCTTGCAAAACGAATATATAAACGTGTATATATATATTTACATGGTTAAATGAGACTCGGGTAAAAGCCTTGTATGCACATGTTGTACCCGTTGTACCCGTTGTACCCGTCTTGTTTCAGTGGTTGCCCCCCCACCACCACCACCAACTGCTAGTTTCATTGAACATATTTATGTTCAAAAGAATCCCAACCTATCGTTTTTTATGGATTTGTAGAAAAGCGACCTTAGTCTAATATATCGTCTTTTGTTGGTTTTTTTGTTTTGTTTTTTGTGTAAATTGTGGGGATTTGGCTGCTGTTTCTAACAAGTCAGTGGCTACGTCGAGCTTCTGACATTAACTAAATATTGAGCAACAGAAAGGAGGAGGGAAGAAACAGAGATAAATAGATAGACAGACAGACATGCAGACAGATAGACAGGTAGACAGATAGATAGATAGACAGACAGACAGATAGATAGATAGATAGATAGATAGATAGATAGATAGACAGACAGACAGACAGACAGACAGACAGACAGACAGACAGACAGACAGATAGATAGATAATAGATAGATAGATAGATAGATAGATAGATAGATAGATAGATAGATAGATAGATAGATGACTAACCCAGATCTGTAGTTTGGCACAATTGCATCTGTGCATCTGGCGAGATTCCGTGCAACGATTGTTCCCTTTCTTTAAATTCCGACTTCGAATTGGTCTCCTCACTAGAATCCGATCAACTGTGAAATCCACTGTGAAAAGAAAAAAAGAAAAAGAAAAAGCAGAGCCATTTACATCAAGAGGAAGAAGCTGGATGCTGGTGCATTTTGTTCTGAACGCAGAAAATTAACTGCGTTGTTTGAATGGAGGTTTGAATGCTTTGCGGGGTTTGTTCCTGCGCGCCACCTCTTTGTTCAAGTTGCGTTGATGTCCTTTTTGCTCTTTCTCCAATCCGAATCGATGGTATTCACTGCAGCGCGATGGACCAATGCGAAATTATTTAAAGGTTCAGGAAAGATACCTTGTCGTATTCGTCCTGATACTTTGCCTTCCGTCAGCAACGTTTACCACAAAGACATTGCTGCTGACTTAGTCATTTAAGCCAAACTCTAGCTTGCCCATCGCGTTTCTTGTTGGACGGGCATAATATACCTCAGACCTTCGATGGATCCAAATTTCGTGATTTTGAGAAATATTTGTTTGCTATTTCTAGTGAGACGTAGAGCGTGCATTTAGAGCCATTCATATTGGCTGCCATTGATATAGATGTATCGGCCCACGATCGATGACCTTTGGATGAATATCAATGAGGTTGACAGAAATGGTTTGCATGGCATCGACAGTTGCCGGACTTTCTCAAAGACATCTCACCCAAACTTGCAGCCAACAAGTCCCTATGCAGATGCATGGCAAACATTGAAGCCTTGATACTGCTATCGATTTCATTGATCATAGGCTGCATCATCGATTAAATTTCAAGTTTAGGAATAGACACTGTCTCTTTTTTCAGTGAAAATAAATTGCTTTTTAACATAAGCCCCAGACCTTAATTACATATAGGAGACAGAAGAAACAGTTAATTACAACAGCCTCAGGACTTACTCAGTATTTCTTATAAACGGATCGACACTTTCTTTGTCAATCATAATGCTTATGTCAAATATGACATTTAAGTCCCGCCAACGTTTTGCAAAGAGGCCCACAGATGTTGCAAGTATGAGGATTATGGGTCAGTGCAGGAAGCGTATTTGCAGCCGCTTTTCGCTTTGGCCTGTTAATGCTGGTTGAAACAAAGTCTCTGATGCCATTTTTACACGATGTTCTCCATTTTGTTCGTTCCAAGGTTGTTTTAACCTCGGAATGATAAAAAAAAAAATCAAAATCGGATTCTGTGGGAGTTGAACTCGTAGCGTAAATCCCATAAAGTATTACTTTGTCTATAAGTAAATTTTGCCAATCTACAGATCCCGCATTTATTTTTGTTTTTTGTTTGTTTGTTTATTTTTTTATTTATTTCATATATATATATATATATAGAGAGAGAGAGAGAGGAGAGGAGAGAAAACTTACGTGGAAGAGGATGCGTGGCGTTCAATCATATAATAATATAGGTAATATATATGTGCATATATATACATACGTATATGTAAGTACACGTTTCATGATGTCCTGTGCCCACATATGCATATATATATATATATATATAATATATATATATATACACGCATAGAGATGTAAGTATGTATATATGCATATATGTATATATATTATTTATATATATTATTATATATATAATATAATAATATACAGTATATATATATATGTGTGTATATATATTTATATGTGTGTGTATACATACATATATACAACATAAATTTATATACATATATATACATACATATAATTATATATACAAATATATGCATGTATGTGTATATATATATACAGTATATATATATATGTGTATATATATTTTATGTGTGTGTATACATACATATATACACACATAAATTTATATACATATATATACATACATATAATTATATATATTACAAATATATGCATGTATGTATATATATATATATATTTTATATATATATATATATTAATATATATATATATATATATATATATATATATATATGCATTGATGTGTATATATAATATATATATATATATATATATATAATCTTATATATATATACACATGTATGTATATTGCTAGTAATGTAATACCACGGTGATTCTTATTGTTTTATATATCATGTACAGAAGTATTGTAAATTTGTTTTGTAGATTTTTTCAGGTTATTTTTCGTTTTGTGTTTTTTGTAACATTCCTCCCCCTGCCCCCCGACCCCTTATCTACCCCGTAACCAAACGTCAATCCTTTTTTGTAGATTTACGATTAAAAGAAATATTGCCAAAGATACCCGTCAACAAAGGTCACCGGTCACGTGACTTTTCGATACAAACTCTGCACGCGCTTGTGTGTGTCTATGTGCGTGTGGAATACATATATATATATATTATATATACAAATCATGCAATATGCCCATATATTATATATAATATATATATATATATATATGATATATATATATATATATATATGTACGTATGTATATATATACGTGATGTGTGTGTTGGTATATATATATATATATATAATATATGTACGTATATATATATATACGTGTGTGTGGGTTTGTATATATATATATATATAGTATAGATATATGTAGGCTATATGCATATATATATATATATATATAGATATATGTTATGAATATATATATATATATATATATATATAAATATAATATATATATATATATATATATATATATATGATATATATATATATATATCTATATATATATAGATATATATATATATATATAATATATATATTATATTATATCTATATACATACTGTTCGATTAAAAAAAATTATATCTTGATATTTGAAACAGTCATACGCACAAATGAACTAATTGCATTGAGTGGGTGAAAGGAGGAAGAGTAATTCGTTTAAAGAAGCCTTAAAATGTTTTATCACTTTTATTATTATTATTATCATCATCATCATCATTATTATTATTATTATTATCATTATTATTATTATTATTATTATTATTATTATTATTATTATTATTATTATGTTCTTCATCGTTTAATTTATTTACTTATTTTGATCTTTTTTCTTTTGTCTTTCTCTCCTTTCATTATTTCCTCTTTCCGTATCACTCTACGCATATATGGTACTTTGGAAATGGATTTCCGATTCTATACTGATTTTATTGAACGTAAAACATAATTTTAACATTATAACCTCTGTTGCGTTTCATGCATTGTATTATTTTTTAGTCTATGTGAGTGAGTGTATGTGAAAGTATGTCAGTGTAAATATATGTTGCTTTAAATGTGCGTGAGTACAACTTTTTGAATTTAAAAGGAAAGAAATAGAAAAATATCGGAAGGAAATAAACAAAAGCCAAAAAACAAATTCTGCCATTGCTGCTACTTTTTGATTTATTTATTTTAAATTTTTACAGAATTATTGTCATTAATATGTTTTAGTTGTTAAATGGATTTTTAAGAGGTATATCGTATCTAATGATATTTCCATCAAATATTTATTGATAACATTTTATACACAAACACACACATACACATAGGTACATGTATGTATACATACATATATATAAATACGTGAACATATGATATATTATTATTATTATTATTATTATCATTTATATATTAAATTTTATATGGCGTTTTGTGAAGAATAGCGTCGTTAATAAGATGTTTATAAAGAGGCTTATCATTGGTTTAGTGTATTTACGATGGTGAGGATAACAATAGAACCGTCTCGTGCAACTCGTGCGGAAGAGATACCACTAGGGACTTTTGTTCTTAAGCACCGGTTTACTGTTTTTTTTTAATTTAATTGCTTCCTTTTTTTCTCTTTTACATTTACGTCTATTGTCGAAATACAAAGTCGAAATCTATATTCATATGAAACACGCACATACACACACACACACACAAACACCTATACAAATATCTATACATACATGCATACATATACACACTCACAATGTATGTATGTATGTATGTATGTATGCATGCATGCATGCATGTATGTATGCATGTATGTATGTATGTATGTATGTATGTATGTATGCATGCATGCATGTATGTATGTATGTATGTCATCGACAACCAAATTTCATTGACAAATCATTTGCCAACCTGAAACCATGGGGAATATACTGCTCAAAATATCGCTCAGTCGAATCGAACCTAAAACCAAGTAATGCTTGTGATGCAGGCAACCATGCACACACACACACACACACACACACACACACACACACACACATATTATTTAATAAACACACTATATGTTTTTATGTGCTACTATTATTTTCATTTGAATAGAGCATCCCAGACTGTATTTTTTAAGATGTCTGGTGTTCTAGCACAATCTTCAGGCACTGCCCTCATTCTACATACATACATACAAACATACAAGTGTCCCTTACAAATTAAAAAATAAAAATAAGGATAATTCAACAATATGGCCGCGTAAAGTGCCTCAGGGAAAATGTTATGCCTACTTCAGCGCCGGTTTGGCAGAATAGTTATAGCGTCTCATGCTATTTGTGGCGATTCTCTAAGTTCAAATCCTATCCAAATGAAGTTTGCCTTTCGTCTTTTCATAGTCGATGGAAAAATATCAGCTTAAGGCGGTGAATTGTTTGAGCCATGAGAATGTCAAACCGGATGCCTTGTGGCACTTTGCTTCCAATTCTGAGTTCAAATCCCACCGTGACCTACTCCGTCAGCCTTTCGGAGTTAATGGCAAAAAAATGTACCTGTTGAAAGTGGTGGACTGGCAACGCTGTAATATTGTGACACCAGAGGCCTGTGGTTCTTTGCGTTCTGAGTTCAAATCCTGCTGTGGACTATTTATGTAGTAGATTTAATCTGTCACCCGGTTTAACACCAACAACTGGCCCCTTGGAAGCCTTTAACGGAATCACTTGTGTTGTAAGCATTCGGGATTGGATTCTAGTTAGGTGATATTTTCCTCCATTCATCCACCCACTAATCTCGGAGACCTAAAAGGCTGACCATGGTCACTGGTCTTCCTCTGACTAAAAGGGGACGAAGCAATATATGACCTCATGTAATGTTACAGAAACCTGTAATTAATAAGAATTATGAAGACAACTAGGAACTTACAATCAAAAAAGAAAACCAACAATGAAGGGAGATAATTCCAGCAAGATCAACTGATTGAAATAGGTTTTGTACAACAAAAAACATTTGTAAATTTTAATGAATTTTTACTTCGAAACTAAATGGTGATAAGAGAAACGGACTTATTTCGTCAGTCAACCAGCTAGTGAACCATTCAGCCACACATATAGTTGACCAAACACTTACCGAGACAGAAAACCATCTATTCACCCAGAAGAGCTCGCCAGTCACTCAGACTCCCCAATAGCTAGCCAGGGAGCTAGTCAGCTATTCAGAGAGCTAGTCCCTTATGGCTAGTCAGTCTCCTCCATGGCTAGTCAGTTTTTCACTCACCCAGATAACTAGCCAGTTAGTCAATAACCTAGATAGCTTCCCAGTTTTTTAGTTACCCAGATGGTTAGTCAGCTATTCAGTTACCTAGTTAACAGGCCACCAACACAATCAACCAGCTGACCAACTACTCAAACACTTTGATAACTAGCCTGCTAGTAAAGCCGGCCAGTTTACTACGAAGGTCATGGAATAACTACTAATATGCCAACACGACCGACCGACCGACCAACCACACCATTCAGCTAACCAATCAATTAATTTCCAAATGACCAACCAGCCGAGCTATCGACAATTAGATTCTCATTTGGTCTTCTCTATTGTTCTTTTCAATCTTTCATCTCTTCTTCCGTTGTGTTGCAATTATATATACACGCATGTGTATGCGTGAGTGAGTGTGTATAAGTGAGGACATATAACACACTCACGTACACAAACGCATACACACATGCATATATAATGTGATGAGCGGCAGTGTTATTGTATATACGCTTGATTAATTTCATGTGTGTGTATATATATAGATATAAATATATATATATACATATACATATGTAAGAGATTATATCATATATATATATATATATATATATATATATATACGTTTATAAATACATATATACGAACACACACACACACACATATATATATATAGGCTTGAATTTGTCAGTAATATATATATGCATGTATGTATATATGTGTATATTTATGCTTGCATGTGTGCATTTTATCGTTAGCCTAGAAATGTGTATTGTGTTTATATAACAAACGCATATCATATATATGTGTCTGTGTACGTGTTGTGAGAGTGTATGTTTATATATTTATGTGTGTATACATATATATGTGTGAATATATATATATATATATATATATATATATATATTATATATATATATATACATACATCAGTATGCTGTCATGTTTGCACACATAAATCAAGCAATCACATGCGTGCGCGCACGCACACGTATATACATTACACACAAACACACACACGTGTGTGTGTGTGTGTGTGTGTGTGTGTGTAATCAGTTTTATATTCAGAAATCGGCATCGATCATGTATTAGTAATAAACCGAGAGGAAGCAACAGCAACAACAGTGACATGCATCTCATTGCCTCTCGACTCTTTTGCTCGAACAGCAACATAAGCAGTTTCGTACGGTGGCGGTGGTGGTGGTGGCGGTGTGGTGGTGGTGGTGGTGGTGGTGGTGGTGCGACTTGTTTTGCTGCTGCTGCTGCTGATGATGATGATAGTAGTGTTGGTGGTAGTTTGTTTAGTGAAGTTATATCCTGTAACCCCAGGTCAGTCCTGCTGGCGCGTCCCTCTGATCAAAAGCCTCGATTATTCCGACGGTTTGTATATTAGGGCCTACCTTATCCAAAATGTTCTTCTCTTTTATAAAAATTTTTTTTTTTAGAGAATGAGAAGCGATTTGAGAAACATTTCGCTGTTATTTTTAGCGCATCGTACGACCTGGAGAATTCGGTGTTGTTGTTGGGGCACGGTAGTGGTAGCGGTGGTGGTGGTGGTGGTGGTGGTGGTGGTGGGGTGGTGGTGATGGTGGGGTGGTTGGTGGTGGTGGTGGTGGTGGTGGTGGTGGTGGTGGTAGCGGTGGTGGTGGTGGTGGTGATGGTGATAGTGTTTGTGGAGCTGTTTGTGTTCGTGATTATGGCGATGCTGATAGTGTGTGCGGCGGCAGTGTTGGTGATAGTGTCGGCAGTGGTGCTGCAACTGGTGGTGGTGGTGGTGGTGGTGGTGGTGGTGGTCATGATGGCGCTGCTACTGATGCTGGTGATGATGCTGGTGATGATGATATTACAAGGCAAACCGTGATGTGAAAGCAGTGGTGGTGTGGGGGGGGTAGCAACGGGCTTGTGCGGTGAGGTGAGGATTGGGGTAGGGTGAGGCCGGGCTCAGTGGGGGTGCTACGGTAGGGAGAGCGAGAACACTAGCACCACCAGCAACAGCAGCAGCAGCAACAACAACAACAGCATCATTAACAGTAGCAGCAGTAGCGGTAGCAGCAGCAGCAATAGGTTTGTGAATAACTTATAAGGTTGACTTGATGTCCAATCAGAAGCGATCTGATGTGTGAACGACACAGCCGAGCGTCTAATGTAAAAACACTCAGAAATCTGTGACCACCATTTTGGTGTTGTTTGACTGACGCAACGAAAATAGCACCTCGCCCGGCGTACGTACGTTCACCGTCATCATCATCCCCATCATCATCGTCATCATCATCATCGACATCATCATCAGCATCAACAGCAGCGTCAGCATCGTTGTAAACGTCGAAGTCATTGTCTCTACTAACATCAGCATAATCACCACGATCAACATCGTCCTCATCGCCGTCGTCGCCATCCTCTCGTTTCTGCTGTGCTCTTGACTGTGGGTGGTGGTGGTGGTGGTGGTGGTGGTTTGCAGATGTTCCTCTTTCTGGAGATGGTTGTTCTTGTTATTGTTACTGTCGTTGCTTATTGTTGTTTAGTTAACTGCATGTCAATTCCAACCAAACAGTCGTTTGAGAAAAGTAATCCAGCCGTGCCTATCCCCTCTTTTTCTCATATACTTGCAATCCAGGACCACAATATTCAACGTGTCCTCTTTTTAAAGAGATATGTGGTTGCTATTTCTCGCAATCAGAATGACCACAAAACTGCTTCCTCACGCGTTAGGTGATCCTGTTTGCCCCAGAAAGTAAGGAGGATGCCAAAGGTCATATAAAAAAGGGCCTTTGTTGTTGTTTAGTCTCCTATATCTCACTGATTAGATCTGTGAAGACTCTCCAGATGTGACCACCCTACCTTCGAGTTTATAAGAAGAGTGCAGCTAGAATTATATTATATATAATGCGATGTTTTGCTTTATTTCGGGGTGGGGGTGTCTTTCATTCAAACTTACTGTGTTTTCGAGATAGTAGGGTTGCTTTTGAAGGAGAATTGACTATTATTTTTTGCATTATTTTCTACCACACTACGTATTTCCACACAGTATTCCTTGATTCCGTTTAACCGTTTGTTTCAATTGTTTCGGAATATTTCCATTAAAACAGGAACAGGAAATATCCAGGTGTCACCCTATTCTTTTCCTTTTCTCCCTTTCTCTCTCAATATGTGTGTGTGTGCATATATATATATATATATATATATATATATATATATACATACTTTATTCAAAAGCAGCAGAAATTTAACAAAACCTGTTGCTCGGAGTTTCACGTTCCCGTTCGTCGGACAGTTTTTGTTAAAATAGAACCGATATGCCAATTCTATCAAGAAATAAAGCATACTACTCTACCCCTGGTATTTGAGTACTCTTTTTTCCACCTTGTTTCACATTTATGTGCTTACTCCGGTGTAATATATATATATATATAT
>NC_043018.1:4997631-5000131 GCF_006345805.1 Octopus sinensis | reverse complement strand
CATTATTGACATGTTTTCAGACATTTAGTATTTGTGTGCATTTTGTTGATGCTATTGCTGTTGTTGTATAGCCGCAGGTTAACGAACCCCGAAATAAATCCTTTAATCAAAGTTATTCCAAACATGATTATCCCACCTTTTCTTCCTCCGGATGACCTCATTATCCAATGTGTTTTCGTTCGTTTTTAAGACATATGACTAAATGGAGAATTAACTGTTATTTCTAGCAGGTCAATTGTGTAGTGGCTCCCTTGATTGTTCTGTGTGTATGTATTTGCGTACCTGTATAAATTTTCTTCCCGTATGTGTATCTTTACGTGTCTGTGACTGTATCAATATATATGTGTGTGTGTGTGTGTGTTTCACTTTCTCTCCACCTGTCTGCTCACCTCATTTCCTCCCTTTTTTATATTCTTTTTATCAAAGTATCTCCATACCTTTCCTTGTCCTCTACTCCTTTCTCTCTCCCCCTCTCTCTCCCTCGTTCCTTTTCTTTCTTTAAAATATCACTTTTAACATTTTCGACTTTCTCTTACCGAAGTGGTTCAATAATTTAACAGAGTATCAGCTAAGACTTCGACATCAAATTATGGATGCGCTGTCAAACTAAACAATTTTATTAGAGGAGGAATCCTAAAACTCTAAAACTAATCAAATCCAATATCTATTTTGGTGTTTTGTTGGCAACATCGAATTGTTTAAAGATATCTCGCTCCAGCCATATCCACTCCGACTAGGCCCTACTCCCAATAGAATTTAAGTTCTACTGAACAAGCTTAAGCAAATATCAAAAGGCTACAACAGAACATCTAAGAAATCGCTTCACATTCAAAAATAGCAGCCAAGTCTCTTTCAGATCTCACTGAAGGACACAACTCGTAATGTGATCCCGGAGAAAATAAAAACGAGCAGTCATGGATGGAACACGTCTTTGGTTGACGGTCTTTTCGATGGACATATTATATAATGTAGTCACAGATATTCTATAACTGAAGCCAAAATGAATGACACTATCACGTCTGAAGCGCCTTAGGTCATAGGTCAGCTGCTTAAGAGACAACGCAACAACCGCCATTTTAAATAGAAAAAAATTTTCCATTTGCTCTTTTGGCAAAATATTTTTGAAAGAAAAACACAATAACAACAACAACAACAACAATTATTAAGCTAGCTATCGATGCTGTAGCTGAAACAATGAAACGTGCTGACTTCCATTTCCGAACATTTATTTTCCTTATAACTCCCCACCGCCAATATTAAATATATAATAAGATCAACTGCATATGTGTGTCTTGGTTTAGAGAACTTGTTGCAGTCTCTGCCTTATATAATTGAAATTGTTTCATATATATATATATATATATATATATATATATATCAGAACACGAATTTATAATGCAAGTGATTTCACTTGAACTGACCCACAATATATAGCTGGTATTTGATTAAGAAGAGTAAACATAACGAATCATGGTTTTTGTATATTACTTTTACTCTCTTAACTGATCGAGTGCTAATCTTCTTGTTAAAGCCTTACTACTGACATATCTAAATCATTCTATCTATCTATCTATCAATCTATCTGTTCTATCTATAATATCTATATATATATATATATATATATATATATATATATATACATACATATGTATGTGTATATATATATATTATTATATTATATATATATAGATATATATATATATATATGTAAACACACAACACAGCATTGTGTGCATGTATGTAAATATATATGCATTTATGAAGTTGCATTTATTGGGTGTTTTTTTTTTCTAGAAAACTTAAAATATACCAAGAAGTATACGAGACACTATGTGTGTAAGCATATGTGTTGTGTGTGTGTGTGTGTGTGTGTGCATATAAACATATCCCTGTGTACGTACGTATGTAAATGTGTATGCATGTTGTAGGTATACGCGTGTGCATGTATGTATGTACGAAGGTACATTATATAGACTTAGTGACGTATGAAACAACCCAGATACCTTGAGCGTTCTTTTAATCCATTAAGATAATAATGATCCATTAGTATTTCGTAATTAATTTTTTGCCTTAATGAAGTTTATATATTTCAAAGAATAATTTGTCAATTTATATTATTTCCTTTCATTTTGATTTGTTTCTTTTGTTGTTTTCTTTTGTTCTTGATTCTGTGCGTTTTATTATGTTTTTTCCCAATTTTTCTCTTTTATTATTATTATTTTTATTTTATTTTCGATTCAAGCATCTCTCATCTAACATCACAAAATAGTAATGCTGTTCTGTTTTTTTATCTATCCATCCATATTTCAAAGTCATACTTAAGAACCAACAGCTCTCATTTGGATACCTTTTCTATCTACATTGAACAAAAGAATTCTATTATCATTGAATAAATTTGTCCAGCTTTAAATAGGTACCATAGCGATTTATGTTATAGATCTATTAATCCCATGTTCTTCGTATAAGGAACAAATATTTAATTGACCCAACTCTGTGAAGC
>NC_043018.1:4977631-4990131 GCF_006345805.1 Octopus sinensis | reverse complement strand
AATCCTAGATTAGAAATGCTTGACAACATTTAGTTATGTTCTCTTTATCTGGAAATTAAGATTGGGATAGAGAGAATTAATAAGGTTTGAAGAAAATAGGTTTTGATGTATCTAATTACGTCCCTTTATATTCTGAGTTCAAACCACGCCGAAGTTATCTTTGCTCTTAATTTTGCTGGGGGTCAATTATGTGCAGCAATACTCTACTGAATCGATTACATCGGAACACCCTTCCCTAACTATGACGCCTTGTGCCCATGTTAGAAATTATTATTATAATTATTATTATTATTATTATTATTATTATCATTATCATCATCATCATCATCATCATCATCATCATTATCATCGTTATTAAGGCGGCGAGCCAGGCAAAATACATAACGGTATTTCGTCCGTGTTTACGTTCTGAGTTCAAATTCCGGCGAGGTCAAATTTACCTTTCATCCTTTCGAGGTCGATAAAATAAATACCAGTGGAATACTGGGGTCGATGTAATCAACTAACACCCTCTTCCTAATTTGCTGGTCACGTGCCAAAACTTGAAGCCATTATTATTATCATCAGCGTCGTAATCATCATCATCATCATTATTATTATTATTATTATCGTTGTTGTCATCGTTGTTGTAGCTATTGTTGCTGTTTCCTTTTCCACTTCTTGTTTTATATCCTACAGAGCCGGGTCCGAACTATGGACCTGGGGCTCTACGGGGAAGATATTATTTCATTGACAGCACTCTCCGTACCATAAATATTAATGCTACCCGGATATGGTTGGTGAACTTTTCCATTCTTTTCTCCGTGACTCCACCTGCTCCAATGACCACAGGTATTATTTTGGCCTATCCATATATCCTACATTCCGTTGGTTTCGATCTCGAGATCTTTTTCTTGGTCAATGTCACTGCTTTTTTTTTCTTCGATGGAGATGTTTCTTCGTAATGCATTGTAACGTCGATAAGTATACATCTCCTCTCCTTCATGTCCCTCATTACGATGCCAAGCTTGTTGGGTTCTCTCTCACTCTCTCTCTCTCTCTCTCTCTCTTTCTCTCTCGCTCTCTCTCAATATGGATGGGTTTATTCCAACAGAGGATGGTGTCTTTATTGCTGTCAGTCACAATCTCTGGCTAATGTACATGCCACACCTCAGCTGTTTTAATTTATAATAATAATAATAATAATAAAATAATAATAATAATAATAATAATAATAATAATAATGTCGAGTCTAGAGAACTGTAAAGGTGGTGCCTATAATAATTAGTGCATTGAGAACAGTAAGCAAAGGTACAGACAAATGGCTGGAGGAGATTGAAATAGAATGTCCTACAGAAAGTTTCTCATTGGGACAGCAAAGATTATCAGAAGGGTTCTAAGCACTTGTAAGACTACTGAAAACTTATGGATACCTAAGCTTACAGGTTATGTACCCGCTACCTACATAAATCATACCAGAAATAAGACCGAACCTGAGTCAAGATCAACATTTGGAGATGGCTAAGAAAAAGTGATCTGAAAGGATGCAGGGAGGCATCGATAAGCAGCGCCCAGGAACAAGGTCTGAGAACGAATTACACCAAGTTCCAAATAGATAAGAGCAGTGAATCGCCCCTTTGTAAGATGTGTGGCAGCAGAAATGAAACAATCTCACATGTTGTGAGTGAGTGTAGCAAGCTGGCCCAAAAGCACTACAAAAGGAGGCACGATAGCGTAGCTACGTTCGTCCACTGGAGGCCATGCGGGAAAGTACGGCCTTAACAGAGCACGGAAATGGTACGATCCAATGTAACTCTCGAATCGAGGCTCAGAGACCAAATATTGTTGTGGTAGATAAAGGAGGTGGGGAGGAAAGGAAATAAAGATTATAGATAATGCAATACCAGGGGATACACACATAAATGACAAAGAACTAGAAAAGATTGAAAAGTACAGACTACTAAAAGAGGAAATTGCAAGAATGTGGACTATGTGAAGAGTGTCTGTCATTCCATTAGTTGTAGGGGCGCTCGGAGTACTAAAAGAGGAAATTGCAAGAATGTGGACTATGTGAAGAGTGTCTGTCATTCCATTAGTTGTAGGGGGCGCTCGGAGTACTAAGAACTAAGTTCGAGAAAAATGTCAATGAAATCGACATGAGAGCAAAGCAAATCCCAAAAACTTCTCTGCAATAGAAAGGGTTTTGAGGTTGGAACTTGGATGTTGAATGCCTCCCACGATAATTAACCACCAAGAATCAAAGCTCATAATCTGCAGAAAGAGATCATGTGAGTCATCGGACAGCAGGCTGCTGCCCGCTATCACAGAATCTACCAGAGCAAACAAGACCGAATGTTCTGAGAAGTAAAACAACAACAACAACAATGATGATAATGATAATAATAACAATAATAATAATGATAATGATAATGATAATAATGATAATGATAATGATAATGATAATAATAATAATAACAATAACAATAATAATAATAATAATAATAATAATAATAATAATAATAATAATATGGCTCAGTGGTTAGAGCGTCGAGCTTACGATCGTGAGGTTGTGAGCTCGAATCCCGGACCGGGCTGCGTGTTGTGTTCTTGAGCAAAGCACTTTATTTCACGTTGCTCCAGTTCACTCAGCTGTAGAAAATGAGTTGCGACGTCGCTGGTGCCAAGCTGTGTCGACCTTTGTCTTTCCCTTGGATAACACTGGTGGCGTGGAGAGGGGAGGCTGGTATGCATGGGCGACTGCTGGTTTTCCATAAACAACCTTGCCCGGACTTGTATCTAGGAGGGTAACTTTCTAGGTGCAATCCCATGGTCATTCATGACCGAAGGGGGTCTTTACCCTTTTTAATAATAATAATAATAATAATAATGAATGTTGTGAGTAGAGAGGTTGAAAAAATGACCTAGTACTCCAAATTGAAAGTGGAAAATAGCAAGACTGTGTGGAATGCGAGAGTGATACCAGTGGTGATCCCATTGAAACTTCAAAACTTTTTAAGGATGTCTTGCAAAAAGCAGCCTTATTGGGCACAGCGCACATCTTAAGGTAGGTATTGTCTGTCTGAGGTCCTTGTGACTTGACAGATGACTAAAGACTCCGGTGCATTTTTACCTATACTGTGTTACGAAGGAATACTAATAATAACAATAACAATAATAATAATTATAATATAATTTATGAATTTGTGTTGCAAGATTCCTGATGTGAATGCGTGTGTTGAAACAGATATTGTTATATTTCGGGATGGTTATTTTGTGTGTGTGTGTGTTTGTTTCTTTGCCAAATAAACACACGCTCTGTGTATTCGTTCTTCACTCGTTTATTACTGTTCTTATTTTATTTTATCTCCATTGTCTGGAAATCTTTCGTCACACATAAGAACAGAAATAAACGAGTGAAGAACGAATATAAAGTGTTTGTGCTTATTTGGCAAAAAAAAATAATAAATGAAATATAACAATATTAATATATTATTATAGTATTAATATATTACAATATTTATATTATTATTATTATTATCATTATTGTTATTGTTATTATTATTATTATTATTATCATTATTATTATTATTATTATTATTATTATTCAACAGACTGTATTTTTAGGCAAATTTCTACTGCATCACCTGCTGCACCTCCGTGTTGCTGGGGTGTGTGCAGCTTTGGGTGTTCTTTTTTTGTTGTTGTTGAGGGAGCGTAAAAACTCTTCCTGGTATTGTATTGCGTCAGCTTCTTTTGTCATGGCGTTTGCTGCAATCATTTGTTGTAGTTGTGTTTGCATTGCGTGTTGTGTTCATTTTATTGGATATTTACTGTGTCTGCGGATTGCTTTGTTTGAGTTGTATTATTGAATTGATAGTGTCTCGCGTACGATGTGGGATCTTCCTAACAGGGCCAATTTTGGACAGGATGTAGTGTTGAAGGTCCATGTATAGCTTCTACGATTTTGATTATTGCCATTATTATTAAGGCGACCTGCGGGCAGAATCGTTAGCACAAAGACTCTTCGCAATATTTCTTCTGACTTTGCGTTCTGAGTTCAAATTCCGTTGAGCTCGACTTTGCGTTCCATTTTTTTGAGATCGATGAAATAAGCAATACTGAGTCTTAAAATTACGTTGAGCAGAGTATAAAGAAAGGATGTTATCGGCAGTCAGAGATACCCCAAAGTGACTGAAACAATAGAATTCAAAGAGGGAAAATAACAGAGCAAAAAATATGGAAAGAAGAGGATTGGCACAAAAATTCGCGTCTACAACAAAAATTTAACAATAAAATAACCCAAGAGGCGGGAGTTCACCCAAGGAAACCCATACCTCCTGGTCACCCCGACTGCCGAGGGTACCTCGGGCAGGTACCTCTCCCCTCAACCCCTCCGTTTTACAAGCGTATATTCAGAAGAGGCCCATTCACACGGGTTATCCTCGCCACATCCACTCACCTTTCAATAAAAATACTGGTGGGTGAAGGAACATTTCTCTCTCCATCCTCACGTTCCTTCTCACGTGGAACTTGAAAAGGTCGATGAGGGCTTGGCCGAAGGGTACCATATCTGTCTTCAGTCCTTTCAAAATCGTCCCCACAAAACCTTTCTCGCCATCGCCACCAGACAAAGAAAAACTACCTTCCCATGACGGTCAAAAGAAAGCGGCGGGGCGATGGATTTTGCTCATATATCCGGATCCGTCCTACATGCATAAACTGTTCGACAAAGTTCCACAAGTCAGCAATGCCCGCGTGCTGGACGAGGGCATTCAAAAAAGTTTCATCGCTCTGCGTACATATCGGACATCTGACAGCACTTCTGTGCTTGTAAAGCTTGCCTCGAACTGGTAGAACCCACCGATAGCACTGCCAGTTCAGAGATTTCTAGAAATTGTCCATTGGTCTCGGCCTGAAAGTCCCCCGGGAAAGGAGAGCTAATTGATAACTCCTGACGTCCAGAGATTCCCCCGAGAATGTCATCGCTCCAACTTGATCAGCCACGTTCAGGCGGTAGTAAATGACGGAAGCGATGCATACATTCGCCACCTCTGCCCGACCCTTCAGACACAGCTTCCTCTCTGCCTATTTCTGGGGGAGACAGGCCAACCAGCTCCTCACTTCCTCCCGGTTCTTGCCCACCTGGAAGTCCAGACCACACCAAACTCCGAGCAATTTATCCTGTCCTTCTATCCAACGCCCTACGAGGCATGGACTTGTCTCTTCCAGGTGCCAAGTTGCAGGCCCACTTACTTCTACTGTTAATATTTACTTCTGCCGCCGCTTCATACTCCCTTAGGGCACTGCTGATCACCTCTATTTTGAGATGTCCATCATTATTACGGTGACGTCGTCTGCATAAGCTGACACAAACCTTCCACAACTTAGGCCACGCGGCATGCCCCTCCAAACATCTAGCTTTCTTAGCAATGACTCGAGAGCCACTACGTACATAAGAGGTGACCGTGAGCATCCGTAACGGACAGAACGTACAATATTAAACAATTCCGATCGGTGGCCATTTACTTTGACAACCGAAGAGATTTTGCTGTACATGGCTTCGATCCAGCCTCTGAAAATGAGACCGAAACCGGCCGCCGAGAGGACAACTTCCAAGTATTGGTGGCCAACCCTATCAAATGCTTTTTATTGAACCAAATTGTTCAGGGCCCCACCCATGCTAGGTTCTTTTCCTACCCTCTCTATAATGTAACTCATGAGCTGGTGGCTGTGATTAGATCTGTTTGGGATAACACATACATGCGCGTTACCGCCCAGCCAATCGACAAGCGCCAACCTCTTGGCTAACACCTTGGACAAAATCTGTGTTCAGCAGAGTTATGGGCCTCGAATTGTCTATTTGGTCCTCCTTGTTCAGGTCCTTTCTCAGCAGCACCACCATATCACGGCTCTCAGCACTGGGAATTCTCCCGTTCTGCTGCCAGTTGCGTTAGACATCAGCCGAGGGATCACTGAACAAGTCTGGCATACGAAAATAAAACTCTACGAGCAGACCATTCTCCTTTGTGCAGCTAGTCTTTGCATCACGTATGTTTTTGGTTGTTATCGGCATTTCGCGGGACTCCACATCCCGAACCGAAAGGCACGGCGTGCCGCCAAGGTAGGAGGTGAAACCCACCCCCGTCTCCGACTCACCACCTCTGTCACCTGGGCCCATCGAACGGCTTTCACTCCCTCATGTCTTAGCGCACGCACCCTAGTTCTGACAACGCAACCTTTGTGCTTAGCATTGAAGAATTGATCAACAGCCAATATCATCGCCAGCACATCAGCTGCTAAGCCTCTTCCAAGTACCTCTTCTAGCTTTCTAACTGGGTATCATTCTATCCTAGTTTCCTCTAACACTATTTCTTTACTAAATCCTACTGCCTCATCTTTAATAGCCCTTTTCAGGGCTATCCATAATCGGTTGTTGATATTTGCACCCGACAAGTTTCGATAGACAAACTTGCTAACCCGGGCTCTGAACGCTTGAAGCACCGGGAAGGACGCGTTCAGTTTCCAATATTCGGAACCCTGCCAATGGATCATTTCTAACCGAAGACTTTGAATTGTGGATAGCTTATGCTACTTCTGCCTACAGGCCTCCAAATTGCTCTCTATACAAACAGTTGTTTGCCCATATTCACATTGGCACACACGGAAAACCCAGTGGGTACCTATCAGCAAAATGGAAGCGGCTGAATAGACTTGTGAGGTTTTTGCTTCCCCATCTTCTGTCGGCTGGCCCCACCCTATCGTGCGTCCAAGATGGTATTCCAGTCGCCCACTAAAGAGCAAGAGATTCCAAGGAAAATCTCCAAACATCTGGAGAAATCTTGCCGCCCCAGCCCAGCGAGTTGATTAATCTAATAGTACCACCTTCCAGGATCACCAACGTAACGTCTTGTCCAAGATCATCCGTATCTCGAGATCCAGGGTTTTCCTTAACAACATTTCCACCCCGGCTCCCATTCCAGGTTGAACCAGAAATGCGTAGATCTTAAAGTTGCCAAAAATGTTGACTAGTGTACGCATTTCGAAACCCTGGTCTCACCTGTGGTAATCACATCCAACTCTAACGACCTTGATTCCAGAACAACCCCAGGTCACGAACATTTATACAACCTACTTTAATAATTGCCATGTTGACTGAAAAGTTTTGAGAGAAAGGAAAAGAGAGAATTTACTTACCCTTCCGATGTTATTGGTGGCCGGGTGGCCCGACCTCCGCCTCTAATTGGGGTTTAGCTGGGAACCCCTTTAAAAGTCTGTTGGTGGATTTTACATTAGTTCTCATGTTGTAGAGGAAAACACCCCCGAATGTTTTTTTATATATTGTTAGTGGTTTGCGTATTAACAATAGCTGTTCCGGCGCTTTAAGAGTGTTGGTGTCATATATTGCACCCCTTCGTTCAATCTTTTTATTTCGAGCCATTAAAGTCATCAAATCTTTGTTGGTTCTCCTCACAAGCACGAAATTCGGAGTTTCATGTGAATGAATTCTCTGTTGTAAGTCTTCTTTTTAGAGTTAGGGGGGATTGTGATAATGTTGGTTGTGCTGGTGGTTGCAGCGTTGGTTGCGTTGACGGATCTGGAGCTAATGGGTTCGATGCTATTATCGATGTGACTGTGCCTCCTGCGATGGCGCCCTCCGCGTCCTCTGCTGTATTCTTAATTTATGGAGCTTCTTGTCTTCATTTCGAGATGTGGCGGAATTAGAGCCTGCGGGGTCCGTCCTAGAAATGAGTCGGTGTGTTTGTGTTTATATGGCTGTGAGAGTGTATTTGAGAGAGAGGGACATAGAGGGCTGGGTTGGATAATGCCCGTGGGTGGTCGTCTCTGCCGATATTCTTGTCGATGTTGGGGATGACGGTGGTGGTAATGCTACTGGAACTGTTAGGCGTCGCTAGCGCTGCTTCAGCTGCTGCATTTGCTTTTGCTGCTTCTGCCGCCGATTCTTCCACCGCAGATGGAGCCTCCGTCATCGTTGCTGCCTTGTTGTTGTAACAGTGGTTGCGATGTCAACACTGGGACCCTCCTTTCTCATCTTTTGTTTTTTGTTGTGTAGGTAGAATGCCTGTAGATGATACTTCATTCCACAGACGTAGTATCTCTGTCGCTTGCCCTCCATGCTTACTCTTAACTCTCTTCCATTCGGCAATCCAGTTCTCCTACCTTGATCACTTAACCTCCAGGAGAGTTTTACTCTTACCACAAATCTAGTTTTGGTGGTACCCTTTGTATAGTAATTTTCACCGGATGAGTATGAAGCCTTCACTACGGCGAGCGGTCACCGAGTGCCGGATTGCCAGGGTTCCAGTCTTAAATAAGATTTCGACCCCGTCGAACTGTTTTGCCCTCGTTGTGTGGCTGGTGTTACGCCATGTCTCGTATAGGGCTCTTTCAATCTGGACGTTCGTAACCGTTTCCAGAGGTGGACACTTGAAGCTAGTACATTATTTTTCTGGCTGTAGGAGACGGAACCAGCTCTGCCCTTTGCCCCTCGATTTTTCTAAATTTAGCCGCATTCGACAATTTAGAGGCTTCATCCTCGAGTGAGAGAGTTCAAGTCCACAAAAGAAAACATTACTACTGTTGTTGTTGGTCGCGTTTTAACTGCTGCTGCTGCTGTTACTACTACCACTACTACTACTTCCACTTTGCTTTTTCTATCAACGTTGCTACTGCTACTGCTGTCACCATTGTTGCTGCCGCTGCTGCTGCTGCTCCCGCCATCCTCGCCCGCCGCTACACGAGATGGACTTTGACATGTAATCATCTCCGTAATCACCACGGCCAGAAAGTACTAGACAGCTGGAAAAAATGGATAGCATGGTTACCGTAGGCTGTAGGTAGTAAGCCCGCTACGGATGCAAGACTCCAGGAGTTCCGACAAAATCTGTGATAAAAAAAAAATAATAATAATTGAGAAAGAAAATGAACGATTAAAAAATACATTCCCTTAAAGTTTGAAATTGTAAGAATTTGGAGGATGGAAACTTTAAAGGTTGTGCCTATAATAATTTGTGCATTGGGAAATGTAAGCAAAGATGTAGACAAATGGCTGAAGGAGATTGAAATAGAATGCTGGGTAGATCTTCTGCAGAAAGTTTGCATCTATAGGATAGGAAAGATTATAAGGAGGATTTTAAGTACTTGAAAGACTATTGAAAGCTTGTGGATACCTAAGGTTATAAGTTGTAAGCCGCTACCCCCATAAATCCGAACCTGAGCCAAACCATAATAATAATAAGACCGAACCAAGCAATAATAATGATAATAATGATAATGATAATAATAATGATAATGATAATAATAATGATAATAATAATAATAATAATAATAATAATAATAATAATAATAATAATAATAATAAGGGGGACGTTTAATAAGAGAACACCGGGGACGTTTAACATGTGAGAGCGATAAAACAGTGCTCCGAAAACTATCCACAAACATCGGAAACAAAGACATCGCATGGAGCCAAAAAATAACTGACTATATCCGAGTAAGTAATACTCATTGAAATTTATTGCTATTTTCCAAACGAAATGATGTATTTTAACTCGATATCATCTCCAACCATGTAAACATAATTGATACATTACGATCCATCAATAACATATCATCTCCGGCCCCAAACACCACGTACAAAAAAAACTACGAATAAATTAAATAACACCGGTATTATTCAACCCAAGAATAACAATCGGGAAGTACGTACTTTGAACCTGTTACATAAAAAGTACGAAAAACTACACAAGCAAAACAATGTGACAACAGAAATGAACGGACCGGTACCCTACGAAAATGACGCGAGGAATACATTTCTATCCTACATGCTTACTTTACAGCAGTGCTCTACCCAAAGAACGAAAACACAACAACATATACATAGAAAATATGGAAGAAAAATAACATAAATAAAGACTTGGATACATAGAACATTTAAAAACAAAATACATCAGGAAAATGTAGATAGAAGCCACACAACAATGCCAAATAATATAAACGCTGAGATAGTAAAACACGAAGACAAACGTAACATTTCCAACGAAAACGATGTAAACAAAAAACAACAAAACCAGACCGTAAGGATACATAATAATGCACGAAAAGCAGCAAGCCAAACCACGACAGACAAACATACGAATGAGAAAGAAAGCGACACAAATCTAAAACTGAAAACAACGAAGGGGAGCCTAATGATTATGATACTATAAAAAGTAGAATAATCAAAGAACTGAAAAACACAGATCTAAAAATAGACCACCGACCATACCTCCCAAAAATCAAAATAAACAAAAAAACAACATCAATTATAAACCTAGCCGTCTCAGAACTAATAGCCACTGAAACAAATAGCGATATCACTGAGCTAAATGACTTAGTATATGCAGCAGCCACAAAAGAAGCTGGATACTCCCTCAAACCCATCCAAACAGGAGTACCACCACCCAAACAAACCCTGTGGATAAATAACATTAAAAAAATACAAAAAATGAGAAAAGATCTGTCGATTCTTAATGAAATCAGTAGACAATCAACGCTACTAAGCAACAAAAAGAAAACAAAAATACTGTGCAAATACAACATCACAGAAAAAGATTTACCTGAGATAAAAGAAAAGCTAAAGCAAGATATTCTTGCCAAAGCACAAAGGATCCGCCGGCATGAGAAACGCCAACGTTCCTTTGAACAAAACAAACAGTTCAACTCCAACCCCAAAAAGTTCTAAGAACTTGGCAAAAATAAAATAGAAATCACTGCAGCACCAACGGCAGAAGAAGTGGAAGAATTCTGGAAAGAAATATGGTCGGCGAATGAACAACCAAAATAAAGAAGTATTAAAACAAACTTAGCATCTGAGCAACTTTGGACCCCCATAACAACTGAAGTGGTCACCCAGGCACTGCAAAGACTAAGCAACATAAAGCACCTGGGCATGATAAGATCCCCAACTTCTGGTTGAAATATCTGACAGGAATGCACAAAAAGCTGGCTGAAAACTTTAACAACATACTGGCAGAGCCAGAGACAATGCCTGAATGGCTCACGAAGGGGAAAAACCATCTTAATTCCCAAATCCAATGAGACAGAAAAACCAGAAAACTACAGACCTATAACCTGTCTTCCTACAATGTACAAAGCATTCACTGCAGTAATATCACAAAGATTGAACAAGCACCTAGACGGAAACAACCTGTTTCCAGAAGAGCAGAAAGGATGCCGCAAAGGCTCATATGGCTGTAAAGATCAACTAATGATCAATAAAGCCATAACTGAAGACAGCCACAGAAAGAAGAAAGGCCTCAGTATGGCCTGGATCGACTACAGAAAGGCGTTTGATAGTATCCCCACACATGGATCCTCGAAACACTAGTCATTAACAAAGTAACACCAACAATTATAAAATGTATAGGACACTCTATGAATAAATGGCAAACAGTGCTACAGCTCCAAACAAAAGAGGGACTTGTGAAAACCAAAGCGATCCACATTAGAAGAGGAATATTCCAGGGAGACACGCTCTCTCCACTCCTTTCCTGCTTGGTACTGCCACCTCTATTTGATATGCTAAATAGAACTAGATGCGGATATAAATGTTACGGCAAAACTATCAGCAACCTTTTATATAAGGATGACCTAAAACTATACGCTGCAAATGACAAACAGCTGGAAACACTATTAAAGACAGTTCATGGATTTACCAAAGAAATAGATATGAAATTTGGATTAGAAAAATGCGCCAAAGTAACCCTGAACAGAGGAAAACTAGTTAAGAGTAGCAACATCACACTAGATAAAGCCAATGAAATAAGAGAATTAGACCAAAGCCAAACTTACAAATACTTAGGAATCCATGAACTAGATAAGACACAACACACAAATGAAAGAGAAAATAAAGAAAAAATACTATAGACGAGTTAGATCAATACTAAAAACAGAGCTCAACGCTAAAAACAAGATAATAGGTATTAACACTTTAGCCGTCCCAGTTATAAGTTACAGCTACAATATCCTTAACTGGACGCTAAATGAACTAAACAAAATAGATAGGAAAACAAGAAAAGAAAAAAAGAAGAAGAAGAAGAAGAAGAAGAAGAAGAAGAAGAAGAAGAAGAAGAAGAAGAAGAAGAAGAAGAAGAAGAAGAAGAAGAAGAAAAAGAAGAAGAAGAAGAAGAAGACAACAAAAGCTATAAAGCAAATGAAATCAAAATTAAAACTAGAACAGCAACGGACCATGATAAAGCGATTGTAAGAAAAGCCCCTTCATGGCAAATACTGGACTAAGCTAAATGCCAAAGAGACATGGAAAAATCCCAGCAATGGTTGAGAAGCTCAGGACTCAAAGCAGAGACAGAGGGATTTTTAATTGCAGCACAAGACCAAAGCCTCCCCACCAGAAATTACCAAAAACATGTAATGAAAAGAAATATAACAAGTAACTGCAGAATATGTGGAGATGGACAAGAAACAATAAGTCATATTATCTCTGGCTGCCCAGTCCTAGCTAA
>NC_043018.1:4967631-4975131 GCF_006345805.1 Octopus sinensis | reverse complement strand
TAGTAGTAGTAGTAGTATTGGTGGTGGTGGTGGTGGTGGTGGTGGTGGTGGTGGTAGTGGTAGTAGTGGTAGTAGTAGTAGTAGTGGTAGTGGTGGTGGTAGTAGTAGTAGTAGTAGTAGTAGTAGTAGTAGTAGTAGTAGTAGTAGGCAGGATCGAATGAACACAGTTTGCAGCAATGCTCGGAACGGCGCAAGGTCATTGTGCTGTTTATCTTGATATGAGGATCACTATGTCGTCGCGCACATATGGTTGCGATGCATGTGCCAGGGGTCCGCTTATCGGACGGGTAGTCATCATGGATATATGGGCCCCTTGTATATTTGTACCTCAATGTTACTTTGATGGCTATCACGCGCTGCTGTCTCAATCAGTAATAATAATAATTATTATTATTATTATTATTATTATTATTATCATTATTATTATTATTATTATTATACCAATGATGATGATGATACATCTAGTGATGGTGTCACAATAAAAACACTGATAATCGCGTAACCTAATAATCGCTACCTCATATGAGTGACAATGAAAAAACAAAATATTGTGAATAACGGTGGTAATAAAACTGAAGTCAATGATGGTGACAGTGTTACACCCGGTAGGCTCAGAGATTCTGGTCCGGCTCCAGCCTGTCGATACCTAGAAAGGGACCACCACACACGGCGTAGATGGAGCTAGCAAATTAATGCTGTGATCATGGAGTGTTACTACCTGAGCAACTTGGTAGATGAAACTGGTGCTCAAATTAGGGGTTATCGACAACGTATGTATGAACATTGGAGAGAAAAGTGATTGTTTCAACTCACGGAACAGTGACTATGTGATCAAGCTAGAGCAATAAGAAAAAATTGTTGGTTCACAGAAGGAGAGCTCGAAGCTATCAAAAGACAGGTCATGGACAATAGCAGCATAGATAAGAATGAAAATACAGTTCTTACTAATAAGAGTAATCTCATAGCACAGGAAAGGAGCAGTGGGAGCTTACTTGATGAGAGACATATAGATGATCTAAAAGAAGACGATAAAACGAATAGCGACATGACAGATGGACAAAAGGCAATCCACAACAGAATAAAGGTAAGACTACAGGAGAACGGTAGCGACATTATTTGCAACCTTACACAGGTTGATCGATGGAAATTGAACCAAGAAACGAAAATTGTCAATGAAATTCTGAATACTAGGATTGTTTGTTTTATTGACGTTTATTAAGGGTTTTGTAGAAGAGTTTTTGTCTCTACAGGATATTTGTTAGGTCCCACATAACTGATATTTTATTGATGCTTATTGCATCGGTCTAGGTTGCATGGTGGGGGAAAAATAAATCATGATGGAATTTGAACTCACGATGGTCGCGCGGCCAGCAGGGAGAATAAGCAGTTGATCATTTTCCATTATTCTATTTGAATGATATATTATTTTATCGATCCCTCCGATGAAATAAAAGCCGATATCAGCGGGGATAGGAAAATACCCCAAAATGATCGAATCCTGCACAAAAAATAAATTTTCTTGTTACTTCCATTTCCATTGACCCCCATCAAGTGGGGTGTTAATTAAACAAGTACCAGTAAAGTACTGGGTCGAATCAGATCTACAAGACTCTTGCTCGACCACTCTTCAAATCAAATCTCGGAAATTCTTATGCTTTTTATTCTTAGTTATGAGAGAGCTTATTAAGCTGGTAAAAGGAGACAATTTCGACAAAGCATTAACAGATCTTACATTTTTTCTACGAATTTTATTTAGAGTTGACTTTCATCTATGATTTAATACAAATAGCAGCAATTGGTCACGTGATGTAATTGACTCTCAGTCATGGGAATGGTAAATGGATTCTATACCAGTCAGTGATTAAGTGTTCGCCTTCAAAAGGTAAACCCTATCTACCTTTTCCATGAAAAATATATACAGCCTTGTGTCTCATGTCACTTCCGCCTCACAATTGTTAGCAGCAGCATCAACATCGAGCAAACGAGGGAGCGTCTGACAGGTTATTCAAGCAGTTAGAAGTAGCGGCCAAATTCCCATCCAACCATAAACAGAATGGAATTTCGTAAAATAAATTCGTTTTAGTGACACAATTTGAAATTAGCTTATTTCTAAAATCCAACAAATGAAAGTAATCATGAATATGAAAAATTTTTACAAATACGCAAGCAGAAATATATCCTTCAGAATATATTTTGGAAAATTCTACCACTGACTTCCGAACCTTAAAGATTGTGACATCTTCATTTTTCTTTTCAACCTCTAGATGTGTTGTGAACGAGAGACGGCGTTTCTTTTCTCGAGGTGCCAAAAAGAATGTGTGTTGTACCTGCTCTCAACATTCATACGTTGCTTTTAACCAATATTCATTAATTCACTTTGGTTAACCAATTTCATTGCGCCAACGCTGATGATAACAATTCTAAGCATCAAGTGGGCATGAGCTGATGTTGATTTAACTCCATTGGAATTGGTTAAATGACGGAAAGTTGCCATTTAATTCTTGCTGTTGGTACTAGAAGACAAATTCTTGATGCTACCAGAACAGCTCTAGGCAACTTTCAAGGAATTCTTAAGAAAATATGAGTAATATTACGGCCAAAATAAGCTTACGGCCATATCACGTTGAAAGCACCGGTTCTCGTCCGATTCACCGAAGTTAAGCAACATCGAGCCTAGTTAGCACTTAGATGGGTGACCGCTTGGGAAACCTAGGTGCTGTAAGCATTCCAATTACTTAATGGCGGTGCTCCAGCAAATGGCGGTGCCCCAGCATGGCCACAGCTCATGAGCTGAAACTGGAAAAATCAAAATCAAATCAAATATCTGCAACTAATTAACAATTCACTTTGCTATGAAACATTAAAATGTTTTGACGACATCACATCTATCCATTCTCTATTAAACAGTGAAACATCTCACCTAGGATATAGGGAGGATTAAACCAGATAATATTACATTTCCGTGGATTTTATGGAATTTTTAAGTGTTCCAAAGTGGAATGTATTATATTCGTTGAACAACTGTCTCGCAAAATACTGTTACAATAAAGTGACGACGTGCTAGAAATTTGAGAGCTAATATTAAAAATTCACTGAATTTTTCAGGGTTACGGAAGTATAAAAGGAGAGCAGATTTTATGTTTGACTCGCTATAAATGATAATGTTTATTTGTGTTTAACGAAATATCTTTAACAAAAATGAAACAATTGCATTGATATTATAAATAATTGTTATTCTTATGCTAAACTCCTTCAATCATTCCTAATCCTGTCAAGCTGATAGCCGTTCATGTGGCAAGAAGTTAACGAGTCGTCTCTATAAAGGTTTAAATCGGATTTTTTTCGACAAAAATCAAATATAATTCTACTAATCAACTACATCAGCTCTATCATACAAGTCAGTGGCTTGGTCAAAAGAGCTCGTCACTGTAACGTTTACTACAATCGCTGTTTTTAAAACATAGTGAAGACCTCCTGCGTGCATCAAACAATAGTAATAAAAGTGAAAACAATAGCAGGTAAATAAAAATAAAAATAATGCAATATAAACCGGTAAACACCGATAAGACCAACAACAAAAAAGCGTATAGTCAGAGGAAACTGTAATACAATCATCTTGTTCAACAACAACAATATGGAGAAAAACAATAACGGGAACATCAACAACAAGAATAAAGAAGAAATTATCAACAACAACAACAACAAAACCACCAATAAATTTAGCTATTCTGCTACTGTCACCTAAACCTGGAATGAACACCACGATTCAAAAGGAGAGGGAAGCCTTATATAAGGAGTTTTGGGTAGGGTTGGCGCTAGGAAGTGCGGAGCTCAATTAGAGAATTGTCAGTGGAGCCCTCTACAAACGCTGAAAATTGATGCTTTATGTTTTGTGTAGTGTGCCAGTCCTAGCCAAAAAGTGCTGAAAGTTTGAAATTCCACCATTAGCCACAATGATATACTAATAATTCATCAGAGCGTTCTCTGTTCGTGCGTATGCGCGGGTCACTCTCTCTCTCTCTCTTAAAACCGGCTCTGGTCTTCAGTTGGTAGAGCCTCCAGGAAGCAAACGGTCTTGTTAACTGGTCATCTACCGGCGCATAAACGAAAGTTGAGTGGTGTACAAAAGCTTTCTCCTCCACAGACACTGAAATATAAGAAATGGGCCGAGTGCGGTTTAGTAGCTCATATAAAGAAAGCAGTGTAAAGTCAATGGGAGTTTTGTTCTGATGTGTAGAAGAAACGAAACAAGCGTTCACCTGACCTATATGCATCGGAGGAATTTAACCCATTTCTTACCTCTATGTTGTTGTGAGTAAAGAGCGGTTCCTAACGTGCTGCCAAACGTAGTTTCATGGAGTTTTGTGGCAATGATTGAATAGCGTAGAAAAGTGATTGAGCTCTGATATTCTTTCCTTGGGAATGTCTAAGGAACATAAAACTCGTAAGGAAATTACGAAGAAAGCAAACGGGAAGAAATTATCAATGGACAGAAAATCGAAAGACATAGACAAAGAGAAGAGATTCTTATCGTTTTTTTTATAATAATTATTCGGAGTGGAAAGCGTAGGTCCCATGATACCCAGAATCTTATCTGAGACTGACAAGAGGGAGGGAAGATGCTATCTTCGACCAGAAATCTGACCAGATGCATTGCAACAGACTGGACTCTGTTAAAGAAACCCAAAAGTCTGGTGGTGATGCTAAAGCAGTGGCTCCACCTATCGTGTATTAAATGTGGGGAGAGTGAAGAGATCGGTACGAATCGGCGGATCGCTTCTCACATAATCGCAATTGTCACAAAAAGGTTCAATGACAAACATGATAAACACGTTGAAACTATTAGAAATTTTAACCAGGGCGGCCAAAAGTAAATTACACACACACACACGCAAGCACGCATACACACACACACATATGCAGATATGCATAAATGTATATACAAGCATACACACAGACACGGGAATATATGTGTGTGCGTATGAGTGCGTGTTCGCACGTGTGTATGTGTGTGTGTTTGCATGTATGAATATTTTGTTAAATAGACGACTTGGTAAGCTTTTAACCACTTTGATGTTGAGTCGTCCATATTTTCCGAAGGATCATTGGGTCTGTAGTGGGAGGCAGATACGGATGCAATGCACTGGTGTTAGTGCGTGTAGGCGGGTGCTCCAAAACTAAATGCTGGGGCGGTCACAGGCTGATCGTTCGGTTTTGTTGTCATTAGAGTGAAGCTGTTTATTGTGTTAGGTTCTGTTCTGTTGGAATCTTCGTCACAACTGAATTAATAGAACTCTGCTGTCGCTGTCCGCCATTGATGCATGAGCCGTTGGAAACTGTGAACGGTTCGACATCAAAGAGGTTCACTGTCTTTCAAGTAGTGTACTTAGCAAAACACATCGAAAGCAAAAAGCTGCAACCGATGTGTGTGTGCGTGTTTGTGTGTATGCATGCGTGCATATATATATATATATAGATAGATAGATAGATACATACATACATACATACATACATACATACATACATACATACATGCATACATGCATACATACATACATATACATATACATAGATATGCATAAATATGTTTATATATACATATACGCATATAACTATACACATACACATATATACACGTGTAAATATATATGTGTATATATATGTATGTATATATATATATATATACATACATATACATACATATATATGTGTGTGTATATATATATATATATATATATATACATACATATATATATATATATATATATATATATATATATATATATATATATATATATATACAGACACACACACACGTACATAGATGGAGAGAGATATAGACACAGACAGGACAGATAGATAGATAGATAGATAGATAGATAGATAGATAGATAGATAGATAGATAGATAGATAGATAGATAGATAGATAGATAGATGATGTTTCACACCTACATCCCACCAAAGTTCCCAGAGATTATGAAATATCATAGAATTCCGTCTCTTCCGTCACGGTTTTTAAGCAACGGAAAGTCGCGATGGATGACGGACTGCTAAAAGAACAAAATGGTTCTTTCACTTGGAATACGTTCTATCATAAATATGCTGGATCGGCGTTGAAGGGTCACATCACTCAAAAATCCTGGCGAAATACGGATATTATGTACGTACGGGTTTGTGCTGAAATGTGCCTGGTTTTAAGAGTATCGTGTAAGGCCCAACATCCCAAGTTCTTTTACAGGCCTTAGAAAAACTGAAGGACCACTGCAATAAGTGCGTGAATCTGAGAGGGGAAAATATGTGAAATAAAATCACAATTAACTGATCCTGCTGTATATTCTTCTATCGAAAGCAAAGAACTTTTCACGCATCTTTGTATGTATGTATGTGTTTGTATAATATGGTGAATACTATGGATAAATGCTCAACACTGCATTTGGTGGAGGATAAATATGTTTCTTTATTTGTGGATGAGCAAGGCTACCAATGGTTCCAAGCAAAATTTCGAAGTTTTCAAGTTTCTATGTTAGAATACTGGTCATATGTCTCTATGATGGATTTGGAGAATTAGGGTGAAGTAGAAGAAACACAGATAAGGGGAAGTAACTCAGATGGAAGCTTCTTTACTTGTTATTTCCTTTGCATTGGCATTTGTCTTTTGTTATGTGACCGTATATAACATGCATCACACACTTTTGTTGGTGTATGCGCATGTGCAATATCATTTTTATGGTATTTACAAAGTTTTTAAACGAAAATATTGGTTTCAAATTTTGCCGTATGACTAGCAATTTCGAGGGTTGGGTAAGACGATTAAAGCGACCCCAGAACTCAACTGGTACGTATTTGATCGCTCCCGAATGACGATAAGCTAGGTCACCCACGATAGAATTTGAACTCAGTTCGTAAAAACGGACGAAATGCCACCAAGCATTTTGTCCGGCGTGCTAACGATTCTGGCAGCTCACCGCCTTAAGTGAAAATATGTATTACAAATCGTATGATGCCTTATACATGTGTTGTACATGTACACGGCTTTCAATTCAAGAGTGAGTTACTAAGATCAAATAAATCGTTTATATTTATTCTTATTGTGTAAATTGTGTGTATGAGCGCGGGGGAGGGATTACATCTATTCTGGCTGGATTGATTGGAGAGGTTGACAAAGTGTTATGCATGACATTTCAAAGTTTGTTTAGAATGCTCGCTGTTCAAGTTATGATATTTAATTTCTCTATAGTACTGAAAGTGCATAGGTTGCCACGTCCTATATGTTTAGAGGAGGGGAGGTTCACAAACCCACCTTTAAGGTTCCATACCATATTAGACAAAGTTGTAGTGTGTCTTTTATCTCTAAACGAAATCAAATGTTGCGTCTACCTTTCCTTGAAGACATTTCCAGTCATTGTGATGTAAGGTTTTGTTTTCCCATCGAAGTCGCTGATATTGGCCTCCTTTTTCCGAGAACACATTCAGAAGACAGTTTCCAGGGAATCTGCAAT
>NC_043018.1:4942631-4955131 GCF_006345805.1 Octopus sinensis | reverse complement strand
TGTTTTTTGATCGGTTTTATCAACATGTTACGTGTTTTATCTGTATTGTATGACATAAATAAACGCTCAACATAATCATACATTTATCATATACATATTCATATACATACATGCATACGTACATACATACATATATATATATATATATATATATACACACAAATAAAAATACATAGATATAGAGAGAGATATGTATACATATATGTGTGTGTGTGTAGATATGTATGTATGTGTATACACGTATATATGTATGTATATACATACATACCCTACCTGTGTATAGAAAAATGCAGCCCTTATGTTGTGAGAGCATTTATTTTATACAAGGCTGACATATCGCTCGATGTGTTAAAAATTACCGGACTAACACGGAACTATACTTAAATACGGAACGCTATATAATTATAATGAAATAACTCGAAACACACACTCACACAACACAATCACACATACACACACACACTACACAATCACACATACACATACACACTCACACAACACAATCACACATACTCATACACACACACACATCCAACTAGTGCATACTCTCCCGTGTCATGATCTCACACTGAAGAGTTTAATCTCAGTTGCACAAATGGGGGAGACCTTATGTCAGGGTGTGCATATAAGAAAGAGGTGACTTTACTGGGCACAAACGCTTAACACAATACGTTTCGGCTAATCTCGTGGCTTCCAGAAGTTAAACAATTACTAGCAAAACTGTCGGCATTGGCCGAAATATTGCGATCGAGATAGTTTTAAGGGTTTCCTTTGGCATATGTTCGCCTTCTCTGTCTTGTGATATTAAACATGAACTGGTTTGTTCTTTACTCTTCCATTTGGTGGTGTAACTTGTTTCGATAAGGCCATTGCCGATCTCTTTCCTCGGTTTCTGAAAGAGGCAGAATAATTATGTGGGGGGGGGGGGGATGAGAGAATGTGTTTTGTGTTATATGAACTAATAACCTAATAACTCAACTATTACTTCTCTTATTTGATAAACCTGAAATCATTCTAAGTTACCTACCCGGGTGGGGGCGAATTTTGGCACCATGTACGTGTGCGTGACCGTGTGCGTATAACATTACAGAGAGCATTTACTTTCGTTTATGCTTCGCCCCATTTTACGCCAATATCTTCCCTACAACTACCAACAGCACTATGATCCCCACTTCCACCCCCATATTATCACCACTACCACCGCCATTACCCTACTATACAATCTCTACTACAAGCTTACCATCGACACCACCAGCTGTCACGTTCGGCATGTTCCATTGGATCAACGGTGACGGGGGCCGAAATAATCTGTGTCTACTCGTAACTACGCCCGTACCTAGAAAAACGATTAGCGGGTTACCTCTCCACACCCGCTTACAAGTGACGGCTGGCTTTCCCACACAGTACTGCACAAGATGGCAAGCTACATTTATATAGAGAAAATTCAGGAGTTATTTAATGTTTACAATTCCAGAAGTACGAATTGAATATTAAACTAGTGTTGTTCGTCATACGGCGCATAATTTTAGAAATATATTTTTATCACCGTTGATAATAGAAGAAAGCGTTGAGGCTGCGAGCGGGCAGAATCGCCAGCAAAGCGAGGAGAATGCATTGCGGCATTTCGTCCGTCTTTACGGTCTGAGTTCAAATTCCGCCGAGGTTGACTTTGCTTGTCGTCCTTTCAGGATCGACAAAACAAATACGAGTTGAATACCGGGGTCGATGTAATCGACTTTCCCCCCACCCCGCCCCGAACTTATTCCAAAACACGGAACCAATATCAAGAAATATAAAATCCAGGCAATAATTAAGATTTCTTGCTGTTTATACAGAATGGTGAAACGAATTATAATTTTCAAAAGAAAAATCTTTATTCTCTTTTTACTCTTTGCTTGCCACCAAACCTAGTATGTGCACTCATCTTGTACCTCTCTTTACACGCATAGACACACAAACTCTCTCTCTCTCTCTTTCTCTCTATCTCCCCCTCTCTCTCTCTCCCCTCTCTCTATCTCCCCTCTCTCTATCTCCCCTCTCTCTCTCTCTCTTCCCCATCTCTATACAATGCAAAGCGTGACTGGGGAAAATATCAATCAACCAGCATTTACATCTTCTTTTGAAAAATAGAGATTATTGTTTTGGTCGATCTTAAGATTTCAACCATTTTTGTTCATATGAGATTGTCTTTTTTGTTATTGTTGCTGTTGTTTTTTGTTTTGTTTGTTTGTTTTTCGTTTCTTTTTTTATTTCTAACATCAAGCGATCGTTTAAAATCAAATGCGGACGAAATTTCGTTTACAGAAGTGTGAAGAATACGTTAACCCTGATTGTAAAATCTCCCTCATTGGTTCTTGCATTTCGTATCGTCTGTCTGTGTGTGTGTGAGAGAGAGTTTTATCCCACCATGGCCCTACCTGTGCAACACTTTTGTTGTCCAATTCGTGCAGTGTTGTCACCCTTAAAATTGTTATTTTATTTTCTTTTAGTTGATTTTACTTCATTTTCTCTTCTCCGCTTCATACTTCACACTTTCTGTTTATATTATCCGTATTGATCTCTGGTTTGTTCTGTCGGCGGCCATTTTAACTCCTTCGATCGCCGTTCTAGCCGTAACCATCCCGTTAATTAATTATTTATTTGAGTTTGTTTTTTAAAATTTTTGCATGACATATTGTTTGTTTATTCTTTTTTGTTTTGATTTTTTTTAATACTGTCGAATGTTTAACTCCATTTTCCACTTTTTAAGGGGGCAGAGAATGGTTCGACGGCCATTTCACTATGACAGCGCAAAGAACCCCACACACGTTGGCTTTGCTTTATTAATGGTGGACTTTGTTGGTTACGGTGGTGGTCGTGGTGGCGATGGTGGTGGTTGTGGTGGTTGTGGTGGTGGTGGTGGTGATGGAAGTGGTGGCAGTTGCCGTTTATCGGTGATGTTAGGTGCGATACTAATAGAGGCTAAGTGATGGTGTTGGTGGTAGTAGTGTTGCTCGTGGAGGTGGTAGTAATGGTGGTGATGCTACTGCTGATACTGGTGGTGATGGTGTTGTTGTTGTTGTTGTTGGTGGTGGTGGTGGTGGTGGTGGTAGTGTTGTTGTTGTTGTTGTTGTTGTTGGTGGTGGTGGTGGTGGTGTTGTTGTTGTTGTTGTTGTTGGTGGTGGTGGTGGTGGTGGTGGTGGTAGTGGTGGTGTTGTTGTTGTTGTTGTTGGTGGTGGTGGTGGTACTGGTGCTGGAGATTTTGTTGTTGGTGGTGGAGGAGGTGCTAATGGCGTTGGTAGTGGTGTTGATGTTGGCCGTGATACATTACTTGAGGGCGGTGTAATGTTGAAGTGTTAATGTCGGTGACACAGTATTAGTAGTAGTAGAGTTGGTGGTGAGGTAGCGTTGATGGCGGTGTTGTGTAGTGTTAGTAGCAATCTTAGTGTTAGTGCTGTAGTATTGGCAGTGGTTGTTATTTCTATAGTTTTCACTCCTTGACCAAAATATTCAACCTCCACTAAATTAACCAGCATCATCATCAACATAAACATCAGCAACTACTGCTACTACTTTTACAACAATTACTACACAACCACCAGCACAACTACTACCCCTACTACCCACTACTACTACTACTACCGTTACTACTACTCACACCACCACCACTACTACTATTACTACTATACTCTCCACCGCTGCTGCCATTTATATTTTTACGGTCGTGTTCGTACACGACCGTAAGCACAACTACCACAACAACGGCAACAACGACGAGCACCACCACCACAACAACAACCGCACCATCACCACTACCACATCCAACACAACTACATCACCCACCGCAACAACTACCAACACCACTACCACCGCCATCACCACGACTACCACCACCAGTACAACCAGTAAAGCCCCAACTTCACCCGGCCCCATCGCCACTATTACTCCCCTCCAACGTGAACACCGCCTCACTACACCACTGCCACCTCCCGTACCTTACTACATTAAGTCATTTTTCACAGCTTTCACCGCCATTTACCACTTTCCCATATTTTAGCTCTTGCTTCTTTATTCTATCTCTGTTTTGCGCGCGTGTGTGCGTGCGTGCATATGTGCCTGTACCTATATACATCTACGTGTGTATATATGTATACATACACGTGCATACACACAAGGGCATAACACGCGCATGCATGCACAAACACACATACAAATGCACATGATTTGTGTGTATTTTTTATATGTACGTATGTATGCATATGCATACGTATATATATATATACATATACATATATATATATATATATATATATATATATATATATATATATATATATATATATATAATATATATATATATATATGTACACACACATATATATGTACGTGTATATGTTTGTGTACATACAATTATACATAAATATATACATATGTCAATATATGTTATTATGTACATAAATATCATATGCACAATAAACAGAAAAAGAATCAGAACCAGCGTTTCCTTACACCGCGAGTAACAAGCAGGTTGTCGGTTCTATTCCACAAGTCTTATCGATTGTCCCCCTGCAACCACAATGAGATACACCTCTAGGAATTTTCGGCTATTTTCGGGGAATTATCAGGGCGTGCAACGAGCCAAATATTATCGCTGCCAATAATGTTCATTTATAGGATCCCCATGTTAGGTTATCCCATATATTGCAGCATCAGTTTATAGGCATGCCTATAACTCATCTCTTTCGTCCGTTTTCTCAGTTTCTCTTCAGTTTTGAAGATCAGACAAACACTTCTATAAACTTTACTCGTACCAGTGAAACATATCTCACGTTCATACATCATCTAAGGTTTACTTTTAACTGATCCTCTGAAGGCATAACGAAGCCTATTCCAGCTTAACTGAGCAGGAGTATGTCATCGTCTTCTCTGGATAAAAACCACGGGCAAGGAGACGCACACCTTTGTAACATATCGTTGCCATGTCTCTTTCTTTGATTGGACTCGACGCCTGTTTACAACTTCCCTTTGGCTTATATTAAGATCATTTATTAATATCTTACAAGATTTCTGCACCTTCTGTTACTGTCGTTGTTGTTGTTGTTGTGGCTGCTGCTACTGCTGTTGTTGTTGTCGTCGTCGTTGTTGTTGTTGTTGTTGATGATAATGATGAGGAGGAGGAAGAGGAAGAGGATGACGATGATGGTGATGTTGATGACGCCGACGACGAGCTTAGAAAGAAGCTGGTCCTGCAACACATCGGACAATGTAACACAATGGTCACATCACGTGGCATTGGTAGTGAAGCTGGTGTTTGGTCTGTTGCACACCCCCACCCCGAACACCTGAACACTCCAAGGAGCCGCAAATGGTGCTGGAATTGATGGGACACCAATTTCTGGGGCCTACTCTTACTGTTGCTCACTCTTCTGCTACCTGCCCCTCTCTTCCTCCCTCTGTCAGTCTCCTTCCTCTCTCTCTCTCTCTCTCTCTTCTTCTCCTCCTCCTTCTCTCTTTTTCTGGTTCCTCGTAGCAGAAAGCCTTCTAGTTATTCTTAATTCTTCAAATGTTGTCGTTGTTTCAGATAGTGGTGGTAGTAGTAGTAGTAGTAGTAGTAGTATAGTAGTAGTAGTAGTGGTGGTGGTTGCTGCTGCCTCTGGTTTCTGGTTCCGTGTGTTAAATTAGGACTGCTTCTTCTTTCGGTTTTACCTGTTTGTCTCTTTGTAAATTTCCATTTTCTGTTAATCTTTCTTTATTTTTAAAATTCTGTTCATTATTTCCTTTCATTTCCTTTTTATGCATTCAAAAAACATTCCATCGCCTATTTTCTCAGAAGAGGCGTCTCCAGTACATTTGGCTTTCTTCATAACACCTCTTACTCTCCCTCCTTGTGGAAGACGCCTTATTGAATAGATTGTAAAGAATATTTTTCGAGGAAAATAATATATCTTAAAAATAAAAAAAAAACAGCAATAAAACTAAAAAATATTTTGTTTATCCAAGCTTTTGGAAGTGAAGTCCAAACGTTTCGAAGTCATCTGTTCGCAAAATAATCCAAGAGGGGAACATTTTTTCCTTCCTCCGGTAAAATTTCGTAATAATCCAATTTTCTCACAGCTGTCTCGAGAGACATCCTTATGCTCCGATGTTAGAAGAAGAAGAAGAAGAAGAAGAAGAAGAAGAAGAAGAAGAAGAAGAAGAAGAAGAAGAAGAAGAAGAACAACAACAACAACAACAACAACAACAACAACAATTTCCTTTTTGGCTACAAAGAATTATATATAGAATAAAACGTTGAAATATGGAGTGCGGCATATTGGAATAACGTGTAAAGATGGACGAAAGAAGGTTGTAGAGAAGCAAAGAGAGGAGTGAGGACATTATACAATGAACAAATTAAAAATTTCGATAAAACTACAGATTCTCAAAAACGAAATAATTTAAGCAAGTTATAACATTTAAGAATTCATGAAAGGCGCAGGCGTGGCTGTGTGGTAAGAAGCTTTCTTGCTAAGCACATGGTTCGGGTTCAGTGCCACTGAATGGCACCTTTGACAAGTGTCTTCTATCACAGCCTGGGGCCAACCAATGCTTTGTGAGTGGATTTGGTAGACGGAAACTGAAAGAAGCCCATCTCGTGTGTGTGTGGTGTGTGTGCACGTGTGTGTGTGTGTGTGTATGTTTGTATGTGCGTGTGTGCCTTTGTATTTGTGTTTGTCCCCCACCACCGCTTGATAACCGGCGTTGGTGTATTTACGTCCTCGTAACTTAGCGTTTCAGCAAAAGATATCGATAGAATAAATACCGGAGCTTTAAAAAGTAAGTAGTGAGGTCGCTTCATCCGCAGTCTAATAATGGAAGCAAGAAAAAGAGAAAAAATCACTCAGTTAATCATCTGGCACATCAGTCAGAAGACGTGGGTAGGACTAAAGATTGGTGACTGACCGGGTCAAGCTTCCCGCTTTCAGTCCGTGGATGTTTACGGCGCCAAGACAAGACTTCTCAATCTTGGTTTCTTCACCCGTTCTGCAGGCTTCTAAGCTTCATCTAGAGGTTAATTTTTATTCTTAAGGGTCTTCTTTTCTTTTTCTTTTTTCTTTTTCTTTAATCTTTTAATCAATCCATTGTGAGGATGCATAGCCTCGTGGCTCGGGTGCTGCATTCACGATCACGCGATCGCGGGTTCAATTTCCAGACCGTATGGTTCTTGAGCAAAACATTCCATATCCCGTTACTCCGCAATTACTTCGACTACTGACACGTGACACACTGTTCACCTGTTCAGGTAACATCGATTTGATGGGCGGGGGGAGATAATGTACGGCACAACATACATCTGGTCACTGCAAACAAATCATTTGTGCAGGTCATTCGTCAAAAGCTAAAGCGTTCCTATTTCCTCGTCGACGGGAAAGTCCATCACACTGCAGCCAGCAATTCTCCCTTCTTCTTCGCTCTCTACGTCCTCATGGTCGCAATTCTTTCAACGTTGTACACATTTTATCGATCTGGGAACATCAAACGGTTCATTTGCGTTTCTTTCTTCTTCTTCTTCTTCTTCTTCTTTTTTCCGTAAAGGGATGCGAATCAACACACCGGTTTGCACCGGTAAACATTGAATTTGTTTTTGTCACTAATGTCTTCTTCTGTCCTCTTCAACAAAAGGTCTGCTGCCGCCACCGTTCTCGCCGCCACCACACCCACCACTTCCACCACTGCCGCCGCCACCACCACCATCACGCCCACCATCAGTGATTTCCAGTAGTTCCTGTCAGTTGTCATCCATGGGCTTCGGTTCGATCGCCAGCGACGCCTTATCCCAATCGTCGCCCTACCTCGGACACACAAACAGCCTCGCCGTCAACAGCCTCATCAACAATAGTCATCTCCATCACAACAACAGCAGCAACAGCAACAACTACAACAACAACAGTAGTAGCAGTCCTCACAGTAGCAGTCACAGCAGCAGCAACAACAACAACAACAACAGTACTGATATGAACAATGTATATAGTGCAGCGAGTGGCGGGTCTTTCACGTTTTCGCCCGTCAACATGGTCAGTGTTGTGAAAGAGAAGAGTGCATTCGCACCTGTGTCACGAATGAGCAACAGTCCACTCGGAATGTGTACGGCACCTGTGCGCAGCAGTCTGCAAGGTAAGTGAACACGTGGACACATAAACAGTAACAAAACACTCACACATGTCCTCTCTCTCTCTCTCTCTCTCTCTCTCCTTCTTTCTCTCTCAAAATAGATAGATAGATAGATAGATAGATAGATAGATAGATAGATAGATAGATAGATAGATAGATAGATAGATAGATATTAACACAGGCACGTGTGGGCCAAACATAGGTGCCAACCTGGGAATTCTACTCTCGAATACCAAAGTTCGAGTAAAATATTGTGATTTATTGAAACTGGAAAACTTCAGATACTGTCATTTACATTTGACGGATATTTGTCCTCATCTTCTTTGTTGTTAACACAACGTTTCGGCTGATATACCCTCCAGCTTTCTTCAAGGGTAATATCGATCCTGGGTTCTCATTCCTAAGGTATTTTTTCGATGTTGTTGTTGTTATTATTATTATTATTATTATTGTTGTTGTTGTTGTTGTTGTTGTTGTTGTTGTTGTTGTTCAGGTCAGTGCTTTGAATCGAACTCGGAATCTTGGGGTTAGTAGCCCGCGCTCTTAACCACTACGCCTTGGGCAATTATGGAGTGAATTTTAGGGCCTATAAATCTATTTTTCTATCCTTCCTTAATACCAGTTCCCATATGCTGCTCATATCTGCACTCGGTCTGCTTAGGAGGTAGTGGTGTCCTAGCATATGTGCTGCTTCTTTTAGTTTTCGTATTTTCCAGTGGTGTTCTCTGTCTATTATTTTAACTTCATCCCACAGGGGGAGATGGTTTCCATTTTTCCATACATGATCAGCTATACCCGATTTATCAATATCTCCCCGTGTCAGCTTTGCGATGTTCCTCTACCCTTATTTTGAGTGGGAGGCATGTTTCGTATAACCTACTACAGCTGCATGGGATGGAGTACACACAGTCTTTGGTCATATTCTCTTCTATTGGTGGTTTTACGCGAAGGAGATATTTGCCAAGTGTTGTATTATTCTTGAATACTGTCCTGATGTCATATGGGCCGCATATCTTTTGTATCTTTTCGTACAGTTTTTTGGCCTCATCCTCTCTCCTCTTCATAACTGGAGTGGATAGTATACTTTTGGAGTAGTTGTTACTTAACAGATCGTTATTGAGCTTAATCGTTTCTTCGTGGTGGGTATCACGATCGCTACTTATATTCTTTGCTCGATTTTTTAGGCACTGAGCAATCCCTCTCTTTACACTGTATGGATGGTGGGAATTGAAATTGTGATATCGTCCAGTAAAGGTCGGCTTGTGGTATACGGATGTCCTGAATCCATACTTGGTGCGTGTTGTTAATACGTCCAGGAATGCCAGCTGGTTGTCTTTTTCCTTTTCCATTGTGATCTGTAAGGGTGGTTTTATAGAGTTCACATGATCTAACAGCACTTGGACATCTTCCTGGTGGGGCCAGAGTATAATGGTGTCATCAACATATCTTAGCCATAGTGTTGGTTATAGTGGTGTTGATCCTAAAGCCAAATTCTCAAAGTATTCCATGTATATATTGGCTATTACCGATCATAATGGCGAACCCATAGCTAAACCCGCCTCTTGTATATATATATATATATATATATATATATTATATATATATATAATATATATATATATAGTGTGTGTGCTTCACCAGTTGGGACTTTGGTGAACAGGCTTATCACATCTAGACTCACCATCTGGTTGGATTCAATGAGGGTATCTTTGATCAATTCTGTGAAGTGGATGGAAGTCTTCACGTAAGATGTTGACTTTTCTGCTAATGGACTGATTATATCCACAAAGAAGCGGCTCAGTGGATGACATGCTGAACCTCTACAGCTCACTGTACCATTTTTGGGAATCTTAGGGAGACCGTACATGTGTGGTAGTTTACTGTGGTGTTGAGTCTGTATTTAATTGGTGTTAAGTGATCCTTGTTCTTGATCAAGATCTGTGACGACTTCCTCTCTGTTTTCAGAGTGGGGTTTTTCTTTTCTTAGCTGTAGCTACCATCACTTATAAGACTTGCCAACTTTTCAGAGTAGTCAGGCTTGTTCATCACTACTGTAGCATTTCCCTTGTCCGCTGGAAGTATTATGATGGAATTGTCACTCTGTAGTCTTTTTGGTGGGTATATCAGCCGAAACGTTGTGTTAATAACAAACAAGATGAGGATAGATATCCGTCGAATGTAAATAATGTAGATAATTCCTCACCTCTTAAATATAGAACTGTATTCAGATACTGTTATTCCGAATTTTACACAACTAGTCTTCAAATCTTATATTTAAAACCCTACGAGGTGGTATCAAAAGGTTTCCGGACTAGTAATGTTTAATAGAATTAACTTATTTATCTCCTTCGAAATAGTCACCTTGCGCAGCACTACACCCGTCCCAGCGTTCCTGTTACGTTCTCGACAATGGTGTTAAAACGGCGACCTTTGAGCTGCGTCTTCATTCAGCGGAAGAGACAGAAGTCTGCAGATGCTAAACCTGGCGCAAAGGGCAGCTGCAGAAATGATAGCATCTTTTAGGCGGAGGAGAGCCCAGTGACATAGGTGCACTGTTGTCGGGAAGAATCTAATTCTTCGCGCTCAGCAGATCCGGACGCTTTCGCCGAATGTCTTCCCTCAAACGCTTCCAAACGTCTGAGTAGAGCTCTCGATTGATGCTCTGGCCCCGGGGGGACGAATTCTCCAGGCAGAATACCACATTTCCGGGAGTGACGCTCGAGACAGGTCTCTCAGATCGCTCGTCGTCTCTCAGGGACGTTCTTCCACTTTTGAAGCATTGCGTCCCACCCATTGCCTCGTCGCCAAAGCATGTCCAATATCTCTGTAGCAGACTTCCCAAATTTACTACAAAATTTCACGTTGGCTTTTTCTTCCAACTTCCTGTCCATGACAAAAATCGCAGGCTACATCAGACACGTGATCGCAAAAACACAAATTTCACAACTTGCGAAGTAAACACAGTGATATCGCTCGGTACACAGACTCATGAAAGTACTACTAGATTTCCCTGTTCAAGCAACCGTGTGCTGCCATCCATTGGCGCGCTACGGAACTAGTCCTGAAACTTTTTGATACCACTTCGTATCTTAAAATATATATTTATAGCCGCGTGGTTAGTAGTTCACTATGCAACCACGCGATTTCGGGTTCAATTCGCTGTGCGGCACCTTGGACAAATATCTTCTACTATGGCCCTGGGCCGACAAAAACATTGAGAGTGAATTTGATTGACGGGAACTGTGTGGAAGCTCGTTGCAATCTTTTTCGAGAAACGGACCTCATGAGACATGGCCCACCGTCTGTCCGAGCAGCACAACTAAAAACAAAAATCCAAGTATGTTTTCTTCGCTATGCCATTGAGAAAGCGGCGCAGGTGGCAGTTTGCCAATGACCCTTCAACCTGACTGAAACAGGTAAAAGATTAAATATATAAATTAATTTCAGCTTCTTCAACGACCTCAACTGCGCCATTTGCTTACCTTAGCCATGTCCATGATAGCTTCAGAGTCTGCCCACCTAGATTAATGCGTCATTAACCTTTTTTATGATTTCATATTTTATTTTCCATAACCCTTTCGCCCACTCTCTCACCCTCTTTCACTCTTTTACTCTTTATCCTTGTCTCTCACTCTGTCTCTCTCTCTTTTTCACTGTCCCTCTCTCTTTCTCTGTCATTGTTTGTTTTTCTCTCTTTCTCTCTCCCCTTCTCTCTCTCCTTCTCTCTCTCCCCTTCTCTCTCTCCCCTTCTCTCTCTCCCCTTCTCTCTCTCTGTCACTGCTTGTCTCTTTCTCTATTTCTCTTTCCCTCTTCCTTTCTCTCTCTCTCTCTCTCTGTTTGTCTCCCTCTCTGTCTCTCTCCCTCTCTTTTTCTCTCTCTCTCTGTTTCTCTGTTTCTCTGTCTCTCTGTTCCTCCTCTCTCTCTCTCTTTCTCCCTCTCTCTCTCCCTCTCTGTCTTTCTCCCCCTCTCTCTCTCTGTCTCTCTCTCCCTCTCTTTTTATCTCTCTGTTTGTCTCCCTCTCTGTTTCTCCCCTCTCTCTCTCTTTCTCCCTCTCTCTCTCTCTCTTTCTCCCTCTCTCTCTCTCTCTCTTTCTCCCTGTCTCTCTCCCTCTCTGTCTTTCTCCCCCTCTCTCTCTCTGTCTCTCTCTCCCTCTCTTTTTATCTCTCTGTTTGTCTCCCTCTCTGTTTCTCCCCTCTCTCTCTGTTTCTCTCTCTCTCTCTCTCTCTCCGTTTGTATCATCCTTTTGTGTATCAATTCCAATCAATTAAATATTTTTAAACGAATTCTTTTTCCTTCCATTCTCTTCAGGTTTCGGTAGTATGATGTCTCCGCCGTTCCCCACATTCAGCCCTTATGCTTTGCCATCGTGC
>NC_043018.1:4932631-4937631 GCF_006345805.1 Octopus sinensis | reverse complement strand
TTTAAAAGATTTTTAAAAATTTATTATTGTTATTACTAGTATTGTTGTTATACATACATACAAGCATATGTAATGATAATAATAAGTGGATGTAAACACATGAACAAAATAAGAATAAACAAAAACAACAACAAAAACAAATTACATGAACGTATATAATCAGAAGATACAAATATTACAGGCATCCCCCACACACACACACTAAATAAACATAGACGCACATAGAGATATAAGCATGCGCAAATGAAGACATACAATAGAAATACAAAATGGCTGACGGTTAGTAAGGAGAGACACAAATAAGAAAGAAGAAAACAAGGACCACTGATGCGGGTCACAGGGGAGTGTGACGAAAAACTCTGGCCGAAATAAGATTAAGATTAATGTAAAAAATAAATAACACTGAAGCAAAGTAACAACAAATATATAGTGCGGTTGTTTTTATTGGCTAAACTGGCAAAATGACCATTCCGAAATATAACAATATCTATTTCAACACATGATTTTACATAAAAAAATCTTGCACAACAAATATATAAACGTGTATATATATATATATATATATATATATATATATATATTATATATATATATATATATATATATATATATATACAGAGGAGAGAGAGGGGGGGAGAGAAATATTTAAGATTCAGTTACATTAGGTACTTAAGTTGATGCACCAAGACAGACCAGTATTATCCGCGCAGCCTGAAGTAAGGTGAATAAACAAATAAGCAAATAAGTAAGAAGGATGTCAAGGTATTGATGCAACATGGCCGTCTTGCAGTTGTTTCTCTTTACGCTTATTCCGGTACTTTAGTAGCAGCATGGAATTCTTTCCTTCTTTAGTTCTGATGAAATATTTGCTAAAATTATAACTGAATACCCTGACTGTTGAAAGTTTGTATTTTGCAACTGAAGATGGTGCTGTATTTCAAATTGGTGTAATGCTTACATTGTTCGATTAAATGAAGCCACCTGAAACGACCGTATTAAATTAATACCTTGACATCCTTGTTACTTATTTGCTTTATATATATAATTGTTAAAGAGAACAGCTATATAACGTTAAGGCAAAGCAAACATATCAAATCATATACAGTATTATTATTGGAAAAAATTCAAAGTCTTACAGCTGTTTCTGGGATATCCCAGACTATGAAATGACGACATAGAGGACAGGAGTAAAGGAATAAGAAGATGAAGAAAGAGAAGTTGAACTGAATTTTTATGCTTCTTTTTTTCTTCTCTCTCTTTATCTCCTTATTCCTTTACCTCTATGTCATCATTTCATTAATCTACACCCTTCTCATTTTCCGTATTTGTCTCTGATGACGGAATATCCTATACTCTGGGATACCCTTGAAACAGTTGTAAGATTTTGAATTTTTTCCAGTAATAATAATGTATATGATTTGAGATATTTGCCTTGCCTTAACGTTTGTTGTCCTTTTTAACAATTACATATCCGGTATATCGGAAATCTGCAATGGCTCCATAACTACCGTCTCGGCTATAACCTTGGAGCCCCAGTAATCCGTTACAGAACTTACCAAACGTGCCTAATCATTTAGATCACCTGTGAACTAAACCCCCATATTTTGTGCGTGTGGTGTGTGTGGTGTGTGATATTTTATTTCAGCCGAAAGCAAATTTCACAAATTCCAATCCCTCCGCTACCAGAAGTCACAACAATGATACTTTGGAACAAAAGGAGCGGAAATCCAAGAATCACATATGATGCGTGATCTTGGGATTGATATGAGCAACGATGCCTCGTTTCACATGCATATCACCAAGATGGGGGCAGTGTGCAGGCCGAGTGGGTCCTGAGAACCTCCAGAGCAAAAGGGACCAGGAAATTATGCTGATTCTACGGAGGACATTTGTCCCCAGCCGTCTGAACCACGGCTCTCAACTGTGGTCAGCTTACAGTGCCGGATTAATAGCAGAACTTGAGGCGGTTCAGCGATGCTACACGAGGAAGATTGCATCAATGGAACAGCTGAGATATTAGGAGAGACTGAAAGAATTACGACTCTGCTCCCCGTAGCGAAGACGGGAGATGTATGCTGAGGTATATGTGGAAGATACTGGAGGGGCTGGCACCAAGCTTTGGAATTGAGAGTTAAACCAGACCTCGAATTGGACGTTACTGCACTGTTCCAAAATCCCCAGCTGTCTCATCTAAGGCAAGAACCATGTACTGCTATAGCTTGGGATTCAAGGGCCCGCAGCCAAAGCATCTGAGGGATCTCGACGGAGTGGAGGTAGATGTTTTCAAGAAGCAATTTGACCTTTTGCTATCCAAGATTCCAAATGAAGCAATATCCAGGCAGGAAACTCGAAAGACGGTACCAGTGTCGAATTCCCACCTTCGCCAAAAGCCAATCACATAGAATTGGCCAATTTAAAGGTGATTACACTGGCGGTGCCCCAACGTGGCCACATCCTCACGGCTGAAACATTTAAAAGAATAAAAGAATATATTTATATACACACACACACAAGTACACAAACACACATACACACACACTCACACACATATATCCACACCGTCTCCGAGGAAGGGATATAATAAATATCCTAGAAACAGCTGTAAGACCTTCTATTTATAAATGTTCTAAAATCTACACTGCTTTGGTTTTTTATCTCAATACGAAATTTTTTTATATAGAAGTACATATATAAATATTCACATATACAAGTATATATGTATGTATATATATATATATATAATATATATATATATATATATATATATATATATATATATATATATATATATATATATATATAATATATGCAAGTACATATGTGTGTGTGAAGATAAACAGGGTGACTAACAGACAGACAGAGGAGAAACATTAAACCAGCGTCTGGTCTATTATTTTCTAATTTCTTGTCCATTTGAATAGTAAAGTTCCACAAGAATCTGACATTTTTCCATTCTCCACCACTCTTTCAACTTGATGATTGTACCATGTGTTTCTCGCTTCAAATCCCCATTTCTGGCACAGTTTCCAGGTGTAAAACTTTTACAGCCTGGTTGTGCCTCCATTTCTTATATTCTTCCCGTGTCAACTAGGGACATTCTTCCGCAATGTGTGCTACTTTCTCGTTCCATTATTATTATTATTATATTATTATTATTATTATTATTATTATTATTATTATTATTATTATTATTATTATTATTATTATTATTATAGACTCGTTAGCACGTAAGGCAAAATGCTTAGCGGCATTAAGTCTGTCTTTACGTTCTAAGTTCAAATTCCTCCGAGATCTAGTTTGCCTTCATCCTTTCAGGGTCGATAAACTAAATACCAACTGAACGTACCCGACTTGGTCTCTCCCCGAAAACTGCTGGCCTTATGCCAAATTTGAAACCATTATTATTATTATTATTATATTATTATTATTATTATTATTATTATTATTATATTATTATTATTATTATTATTGTTATTATTATTATTATTAATATTATTAATATTATTATTATTATTATTATTATTATTATTATTATTATTATATTATTATTATTATTATATTAATATTATTATTATTATTATTATATTATTATATCATCATCATTATATTTTTCTTCTTCTTCTTATTATTATTATATTTTTATTATTATTATTAGTATAATTATAATTATTGTTATTATTATAATTATTATTATTATTATTTATTATTATTATTATTATTATTATTATTATTATTATTATATTGTTGTTGTTATTATTATTATTATTATATTGTTATTATTATTATTGGTATAATTATTATTATTATTGTTATTATCATTATTATTATTATTATTATCATTATTATTATTATTGTTATTATTATTATTATTATTATTAATACTATTATTACTACTTCAGTTGTTTTTTTATTTGTTTTCCTTGTTTTTGTTTGTTGTTACCAAATGTTTAAAGAGGCATAATAAAATTCGGGCAAAAAATTATATATATATATATAATACACATACATAAATACTTAAATATATATATATATATATATATATATATATATATATATATATATATATATATAATATATATATATATATATATATATATATATATATAATATATATATATATATTATATAAACAATAAAACTATGATTCTCTCGTCACAACCATTTATGAATGTCTTCCATTGTTATTCTCTCTTGCTTTTTCTTTTTGAAGTAGAAGCATTTAAAAAACTAAAAATCTTTTTTTAAGATTTAAGAGGCTATTCGGCAACAATTATCTGCCCCTGCACACCATCGGCACAACGACACAACAGTATCGATATTATAACTTAATTGCGTTGAGTTCAAACTGCTCTTTCTCTGTCATGTCAACATGAAAATAAAATTTTATTCCATAAATTAATTTACGATGGATTGTCTCCATATTCTACAAAAAAAAAAAACTAATGGAATGTTTAATACACATACACAACACATATACACACACACACACACACATATATACTATATATATATATATATATATGTATGTATATGTGTATCTTTGAATGAGATTTTCATTTTCATTTTAATTCTTTTTAGATTTTAATTAATTTTTTTGAATCTTCATTAAAATGGAGGAGAAACTTGTCGGCCATCTTCGCAAATCTTGACGTTCATCTTGACAACCTTGAAGTTTTTGTAGACTTTGTTAACTTCTTGTTCGCGTAGTTTTTGTTCTCATTGCAGTTGTTATTGCTATTGTTGTTGTTGTTGTCGTCGTCATCGTCCTTGTCGTATTTGCTACGACCAAATTTGACAGAGACCATTTCAGGAGACGTTTTTTTTTTTTTTGAAAGAGTGATATTTTGAATGCAGCCTATTATCACAGGAAAAACCCTTAGTATCAATATATCATTATTATTATTATTATATTATTATCATTATTATTATATTATTATTATTATTATTATTATTATATATTATTATTATTATTATTATTATTATTATTATATATTATTATT
>NC_043018.1:4905629-4917531 GCF_006345805.1 Octopus sinensis | reverse complement strand
ATCACCATCGTCGTCAGCAGCAGCAGCATTATCATCATCACCATCATCGTCATCAACGTCGTCACCACCATCATTAAATCTGGGGTGCACTGTTTTGGGTAGCAAAAGACAGGATGGTCATGACTGGAACGCTTTAATGATACATCTGCCAGATCTATGGCTAAACAACGATAACATGACAACATGAACAAAGGTGCCTTTATACAGTGCTAGAGATAACAGCCAAATACCTCCCAACTCACTTCTTGTATTCTTTAAAAAAGGAAACATTGGACAATGTACTCTAAAACATGTCATAAAAGGCTGGGTGGACACGATTGGAACGTCTTTGATCGAGGATATTGTTTGTTAAACAAGATTAATAAAAAAGGAAGAACAGGTTTTAGTATAGAAGCAGCGAGTTAGCGGACTCGTTAGAAGTCCGGACAAAATGCTTAGCGATGATTCGTCCGTCTTCACGTTCCGAGTTCAAATTCCACTGAGGTCGGCTTTGCTGTTCATCCTTTCGAAGTCTATAAATTGAATACCAGCTGAATACTGGGGTCGATGTAATCGACTTACTCCATTTCCCCGAATTTGCTGGCTTTGTGCCAAAATTGGAAACCAATATCTAAACCTGCATAACCTTGCGTCTGAATAATTGACAGGAGGGTCACGGTCGGAATACATATGAGTTGAGACCGAGTGTATCATCATCGCCATCATCATCACCATCATCATCACCATCATCACCATGACCACCACCACCAGTTGCTTTCCGTGCAAGTGCCTAGAGGGTCAGTCTCACTGTGCGGCGGCACCTTGGGCAGGTATTTTCTACAACAGCCTCCGAACTGGCCAATGCCTTTTTAATGGATTTGGCAGGTGGAGACCGTACGGAAGCTCTTGAATATATATATAAATGTGTGTGAGAGAGAGAGAGAGAGAGAGAGAGACAAGGATTTTTTGGTTGCGTCTCGCCTCTTGACAACCGGTTTTCGCTTTTTATTAAACTAGCGGTTCATCAAAAGGATATCGATAGTGAAGCGATTAACCAACCCAACGACAACATCAATGACACTCACGGCACGGGATATCCACTGTCGACACCATCACCCTTATCATCATCATCATCATCATCATTATCGCTATTAGTGCTTTAACTACGACTACTACTACTACTACTACTACTACTACTACTACGACTACTACTACTACTACTACGACGACGACGACGACGACTGCTACTACTACTACTACTACTACTACTACTACTACTACTACTACTACTACTACAACAACTACTACTACTGCTACTACTACTGTGCTGCTGCTGCTGCTGCTGCTACTGCTACTGCTACTGCTACCGCTACTGTAACGACAATAATATTATTTTGCTTGAAGTCTGAACAACTGAATAATTCATGTCAGTCATCTTAAGAAGATATTCATATATGTACATAATACATGTATACACACACACACACACATATATATATATATATATAATATATATATAATATATATATATATATATATATGCATATGTATATATACATACATATATACATACATGTATATATATAATATACACACACAAATACATACATATATACATATATATATATATGCGCATGCACGCACGCACACAAAGAGAAAAAGGAGTGAAAGAGAGACAGGGGTTGTGTGTGTGTGGGTATGTGTGTGTGTGTGTGTGTGTGTGTGTGTGTGTGTGTGTGTGTGTGTGTGTGTGTGTGTGTGTGTGTGTAGCTTGGACAAAACGGACAGTCTTGTTTGAAAGGAATTAAGGCTTGCGAAGTAACTTGACCACTCCGTCGTCTTCGTGTCTTGCTTAACACTCACTGATAACAACAACAACAACAACAACAACAGCTGCAACTAATACAGTTGCAACCACTACTAACAGCACTACTACTACCACTACTACTACTTCTGCTTCAGTGATGACATCAAATAACAATACTAAACTGATGACAGATTCAGCAACAGAAATAGTAACGACGACGATGACAACGACAGTAACATCAGCAACAACCAGACACCATAACAACAGCCAACAACAACAAGAACAACAATGACAGTAACAGCATCATTAGTAATGACGATCACAGCTATAAGAATAAGAACGACAATGGAAGACAAAGCATTCTCGTTGGAAAGACGGGAAGAAACAATATGGCCGAATGGTCAAAAAGTTCTTCTCTTCGTAAAACCGAAGTTTTGGGTTGAACTTGATTGGCGTGTTGGACAAGTGTCAGGGTGACCCAAGCCTTGTCAGTGTAATTAAATGGAAACTGTAAAGAAGCCTACCCTCCATCACCCCCGCTCGATGAAATGTACCAGTATAAAGTATAAAGTGCCACGCTGGTTTCACCAGAGATATTTATCAATGGTACACATGTCTATGGAATACTCAGCCACTTGCACGTGAACCATTTTTGTTTCTGTATTTCTGTTGAAATACACGTGTTTTGTTTTAATTACTTGTTTCAATTATGAGACTGAGGCCATGCTGGGGCACCGCCTTGAATTTTTTTGTTGAATGAATCGACTCCAGTACTTTTTGTTTAAGCCTGATACTTATTCTATCGTCACTTTTGTCAAAACGCTAAGTTACGGGGACGTAAACACACTAACACCAGTTGTCAAGCCGTGGTAGGGAGATACACAGACGCAAAGACACCCACACACACATTGATATATAATTATAAGGCGTAAGGATCTAAGTGTAGGAAGTTTGTAAGTTTCGAGCAGTCTGTGGTATAAAAAAACAGCATTCAGGAACAATAATAATTTACAGGTGTCGAAGGTTGTAGGTTTTCCCCCATATCGAAGTTTAATGAGGTGAAAAAAGTATTTTTATAGCTCACGGTTATCAACTTAAGTTGCCATGTATGCGCATAAAAATCCAGACTGAGGGGGTGGAACAGGTAAAACTCCGGTTACATATGTTTCCTAGCTAGCATATCCTCTGATGTAATAATTATTCATCGAGGGGTGTTCATCGAGGGGTATTCATCAGGCCAAAGAAACATTAATTATATGAAGAGCAGATTGTCGTTCGTTAAAGAATCCCAACTCACCGAAGATAGAATTTGAAATGAGAGGCGAAGCCGGAAGATCAGAGTAGGAAAACTAAATTTTAAAAATATATATTTAAAAACAGGTAATAAAACAACAACAAATGTTTGAAGAGAGAGAAGGGAAAAAAGAGCGAGATAATATGGCGATAATCTTCCACCTGGATTCCTCTTCTAGCCACTTTTTACCCCACGGACTTCGTCTTCGGTAAAGATTTCGGAGCGCTACAAAGTGTTTTCAATATTGAACAGCTCTGGTTCTCGCCTCTTGACTAAAAATATACATGTGTGAGTGTGTGTGTGTGTGTGTGTGTGTGTGTGTGTGTGTGTGTGTGTGTGTGTGTGTGTGTGTGTGTGTGTGTGTGTGTGTGTGTGTGTGTGTGTGTGTATGCATGGCTTGGCTGTGATGTGTGGTTAGGACGCTTGACCCCTCTGCGCAGAAACCTGAGCAAATGTCTTCTTCTGCCACAACCCTCGGTCGACCAATACTTTGTGACTGAATCTGCGGCACGGAAACTGCGTGGAAACGCGAGCGTGAATGCGTTTCGCTGTTTGACAACTGGTGTTGGTTTGTTTCAGCTAAAAATCGAGGCTTACAGCATAAGTTCCAGACTTTGAAATAAACACAAGAGTTGACTCAGCTGACCAAAAACCTTTAAGGTGATGCTCTAGAATGGCCGCAGTCAAATGACTAAATTAAGTTAGAGTATACAAGTAGATAGACAGCTAGACAGACAGACAGACAGATAGATAGATAGATAGATAGATAGATAGATAGATAGATAGATAGATAGATAGATAGATAGATAGATAGATAGATAGATATGTCCAACTATCTTTCCATTGATCAGTGTCACTGCCTATCTATCTATCCATCTGTGTATCTAACTATCTTTCAATTTATCTATCTATCTACATCTACCTATGTATCTATCTATCTGTCTGTCTATCTGTCTATCTATTTATTCTTCGCTCCACTCTCCTGAACATGAGTCAGCCAGAATCAAGCAGGCAAACTAAGAAATAATTCATGATAATGGCCGTCCTTATAAATAAACAATAAGGCAAAAATCAAAGGTAAACGTCAAAAGACTGGGTTTGTTACTTGTTTGAGGCGGGGGGGATCGGTTGGTGGTTGGAGGATGAGGTGAGTGTTGAGAGGGGTTGAAGAGGGGGGAGGAGGGCGTTTTGTATTGATGTAGCGACTGCGTCGGACATTGATAAAATGGCGGCAACAATAAAAGACTGAAACGTGGAAGAAGAAGAAGAAAGAAGAAGAAGAAAGAAGAAGAAGAAGAAGAAGAAGAAGAAGAAGAGGAAGAAGAAGAAGAGGAAGAAGAAGAAGAAGAAGAAGAAGAAGAAGAGAAGAAGAAGAAGAAGACGAAAAAGAAGAAGAAGAACGAACGAACGAACGAAGAAATGGCGATGGCGGCGGCGAAGAGAACGCAGACGAAGAAAGAGATGTAAACTAAGAAGACCGATTGGTTTATTTGAGTCAGTTTTGGTCAGTTTTATAATCCTCCATCTTGGAAACTTAAGTCTCTTCTTTCTTTCTGCCTTTCTTCCTTCTTTTCTTTCCTTTTTTTCTTCCTAACGCTTATTCATTCTCGCTACACAGCCTCTCCTCCCCATCTCCTCCCTCTCGCTCTTCACTCATCTTCTTACACATGCATACAATCATGCGTACGTATACGCACACATGCACACACACGCACAAATATATATACATATATATATATATATATTAGGTGTATGTGAGTTCGTGCTTGCGCGCGACTTTGTACGACCTACATGCTGTTGCCCTTAAGTGCTCGGATGTCAGGACAGAAAGCGGAGTCCGATGGCGCTTTTCCTTGAATACAATGTCTGTGTGTTTGTGAGTATACGTATATGTCTATACGTATGTATGTGTATATATATATATGCGTCTGTGCACGCGGTCGTGTGTATGTGTGTGTGTGTGTGTGTGTGTGTGTGTGTGTGTGTGTGTGCTTGTCTTTGCAACACGAACTTACAAGAATTACAGGATATCGTTTAGTCGTGTGGTCAACGGAAAAACAACGCAGAATGTTCTGTCGCCAAAAAATAAATAAATAAATAAAAGCAAAAACGTGAAGAAGAAGAAGAAGAAGAAGAAGAAGAAGAAGAAGAAGAAGAAGAAGAAGAAGAAGAAGAAGAAGAAGACAGGAGGAGGAGGAAGTGAAGGAGGTGAAGAAGGAGGAGGAATTTTAATACCGTAGCTTGTGAGGGTGGATGGCGGTGGGTAGGATTTGAAGCGGGGGCCGAAAAATACCCTGCTGAAATGTTGATCCTGTCAAAGACCAACGTAACCCCTTTAAAAATCGCCGACGAACGTCAAAAGTTAATCTGGCTTAGGCCCCCTTAATATCGTATTTAACTTAATCTTCTCCGCTGGTTTTTACCTGCTGCCGTTGAGCAACAATAAGTAGAAAGATGTCGTCTGCTCTAAGTGTTGCCTATTTGCTTCTTCTGACACTCCATTCTTATCATAAGTTGATGATGATGATTTTCATGATGACGACAACGATGATGATGATGATGATGATGGTAGTGTCTTCTTTCTTTCTTCTTCCATTTCTTTCTTCCTTCCTATCATATTCTCTTTGTTTTTCGTCCATTTCTTCTGATTCTTGTCCTGTTTCTCTTTCTCCTCCTCCTCTCTCTTTTCCTCTTTCTCCTCCTCCTCCTCCTTGCTTTTCGTCTTTTCATATTCCTCTTCCTTCCTTCCTTCCTTCTTCTCTTTCGTTTCTTCTTTCTTCTCTTTCTTCAACTTCTTTTTATTTTTTTCTATATTTTCCTTCCATATTTTCCTTCCCATTTCATTTCTCCTTCTTCTTCTCCTCCTCCTCCTCCTCCTCCTTCTTCTTCTTCTTCTTCTTCTTCTTCTTCTTCTTCTTCTTCTTCTTCTAGAAGAAAAAAGACGATCGAGTGTGACACTATATTAATAGTAGGATAATGGTGGTCGCCGCGGCGGCGGTGGCGGCTGTGGATGGTTGTGGATGGTTGTGTTAGCGGTGGTGGAAGTTAGAAGGTGGGGGTGGGGGGTGGAGTTGGATGAGGAGAGAATTACTGTGTAGTCTTTTACTTTGTTGTTGTTGTTGCTGTTGGGGTGGTGACGGTTGAGATTAAAATGGTTGAGTATCGGACTGGTGCGTTTTGGTGGTGCTGTTCGTTTCTCTTGCAATTGGTTTCAGTTGTAATGGTCATTTTTGTTGTTGTTGTTGTTGTTGTTGTTGGGGGTGGTGAGCTGGCAGGATCGTTAGGACGCCAGGCAAAATGCTGTGCGGCATTTCGTCCGTCTTCGTGTTCTGAGTTCAAATTCCGCTGAGATCGACTTTGCCTTTCATCCATTCGAGATGGAGCACCGGGGGTTGATGTACTTGACTTACCCCCTACCCCGAACTTGCTGGCCTTGTGCCAAAATTCGAAACCGATATTATTGTTGTTCTTGTTGAGGTTGTCGCCTACCTTTTTTGTTTAGCTTTTTTTTATTTCTTCATATTCATAGTCGTCTTTTTTTATCTTCTCCATCATTTTCTTGTTTCGTCTCTTTCTTCCACATCTCTCCTCCTCCTCCTCCTCCTCCTCCTTCTTCTTCTTCTCTTTTCTCTTTTTCTTCTTCTCTTATTTTTTCATTGTTTTCTTCTTTTTCTTCATTGTTTAGTGTTCGCGATTTGTCTTTTTATTTTCTTTCATCTCTCTCTCTTCTCTCTCTCTCTCTCTCTCTCTCTCTCTCTCTTACTTTTATTCTCGCTCTTCTCGTTTCTTTAAACTCCTCCACCTCATCCTAATGCCCAACCCTTTCTAATTCTTAAGTGCCCTAAACTATTCCATATGACATCCTCTTTAGCCAGATTATCAACGCTGACATCCTATCAACACGTCGGATTAGCACTTTCAGTCACGTGATGTCCTACAGTCAGAAAGAAGAGGACACTTCATATTACTCAATCTATGATTATTCTCTTTAATCTAAGCTCTCATTCTCATTCTCATTGTCTCCTTTTCATTCTCATTGTCTCATTCTCGATCTTAGAACTTCCTTCTTCTTCCCTCATTCTCCACATCTCATTTTCCTAATCGTCTTCATTCTTCTTTTCACGTTTTCCTCGTCTCCTTATCTCTTTCTTATTTTTCTCATTCTCATAATCTCGTTCTCATTGTTTCGTTCTTCTTGTCTCCTTCTTGTAAACTCGTTCTCAAAGTCTCGTTTTCACAATCACCTTCGTTCGTGTTATTTCATTCTCCCTGTCTCGATCTTGTGTTGAAATAGATGTTGTTTATAACTTATATGTTGGCTATATAGGAAGCTGTTTTAACCTTTAAAACCAGAGGCTGTCTTAAACAACAACAATAATCTCTGAAATGTATCACCCTATAATTTACAATATTAAAAATCGCAATGCAGAACAGCGAAAAAACCCTTCATATTAGTCCCACGATCCTATCGAATGCGTGTGATCAAGTGGTTAGGGTGTTGCACTCAGGTCAGTAGATCGTGATTTCAGTTCCTGAAGTGGGTGGTGCGTTATGTTCGTGAGAAGAAAAAAAACACTTCGTTTCACGTTGCTCCAGTCCACTCAGCTGCAAAACGGACCACCCTGCGACTGATTGGCGTTCCATTCGAGGACACTGATGTGGTCTCGGTCACTTACGCACCAATGGAAGCCAGCCTGGTGAGTTCTAGACCCCAAGAGCGACCTATTACTACTATACTACTGTCCTACAACTCAACATTTTCTACTGAGACTTACAGATATATTTGAGAAGCTGATTTCGCCCTTCGACGGCGGACATCATCAGTTGGTGTCCCAAGAATTCTACATGCATACGGCCATCGTCAATTGACGCCCGAGAGTCAACTTCGTCAAATGCGCCAAAGCGTGGGCGACCCTTATCAATAATTGAAATCAAGTTGCAAAGTTGGAAGATTTCTACAGAGATGAAGAAGTCTTTTCTGACTTCTTCCATCATCAGATGAGACAGATGCTGATGAGGATCGAGACAGCATAGAAGAAAGTGAGACTCAGACAACCTTTGAGTGGAAGAAATGCACCTATTTTGCCTCATTTGTACATTTGACAACAGCAATGCAGGAATCTCAAACGAATTCATGCTCACGCCGGGTGCAAAGGAAAGTGAATTATTATGGTTTTTCTACTTATTTAAAGTGGAAATAAATATATGACCATTAAGAAATAGAGATTTTTTGTTTGTTTGTGTGTTGCCCGTTTGACACACACACATCCATGCAGCCCCTTCTTATCGTTTAAGATTTGAGATGATTAGTCTATGAAGAGTCAGTCGACAGCAGGCGACACTTATTTGCAGTTGAGGGCAACGTGAAATGAATGCCTTCTCCCGGGACATAAGGCGTTATCGGATCTAGGAATTGAACCTGCAAACATACGATCGAAATTCCAGCAACTTTACCACTACACTACGTGACGTTTCAGAGGGAATATTAAAACAATAACCACTCGTGTAAACGTAAAGATGCGACTGTATGGTGCAATAATTATGCCAAGTGTTGTGTGTGGCAGTGAAAGATGGGAAGTGTTGGATTCATTCAAAGCAATTATCCTTGAAAGCAATTGACAAGATCGAATCACAAATGAGCAAATCTAAAATAAATTCATTTCTGCTTTATTGACCCCGAAAGAATGAAAAGTTAAATTGACCTCAGAACATAAAGATGGACGAAAAACCAATAAGCCTTTTGCCCGACTCGCAAACGACTCTGCCACCTCGCTAACTTAATAAATCAAACTGTTGTATTGATAAAAGAATTTCCTGTTTTAAAAACGTTAATTACCTCGTTCGTTTGTGTCCGTTACCACTTTTTAATAAGAAATATTTAAAGAAAGTTAATGAAAATACTTAACGAAATTAATAGCGAAAATTTAAATCTATCCAGACATTTCGGTAGGAAGATTTCAAACTTGCAAAAACCAGTTCACAAAACGACAGCAGACCGATCACAATCGAAGAAGCTTACCATTTTCTGCTTCTCAAAACATAGAATGGCCCAACCCTGAGTCTAAGTACATTAGAATAATTGTTTATAATATAAACACCAGCCAGATATTAGTGATAAGGGTTAATTGATTGCAGACGGCCCAGTATTTCACTGGCACTTTATTTTACAGACCTCGAAACGATAAAAGATAAAATTGGCCTCGGTTGAATTTGAAAACAAAAAATCTGCCAATCCACCGGTCTTTATGAATATTTAAGTGGAAAAAAAATGTTACAAACTTTTAACATAAAATAACAGCGCAGCAAACTTCGCTAACATACACCACTCACCACTTGCAACCGCTGACATAAGTAAACACTCAGCCGGTGTCCCATGGTGCATTCTGTTTATTTTGCTCCGTTAGATCGCTCTTTCACGCGGTTTTATTTAGATTCGCAGCCAGCCAAGGGATTTCAAAACAACTGCAGATTAGCAACATGTCATTATCGGTAGTTTGTGTTCTGTAGACATAAAAAAAACCTCAGTAATTTGGCCAGTTTACGTCAGTAAGGCCAATGAATCATAATTAGACCTTGTAGTTAGCAGTAATTTTAAACATTTAAAAACGGGATTTCTTTAAAAACACTCGAGCTTTCTTTCCTTCATTAGCAGCAGTACTCTAGATCTGGGTTGGCAAAATGGTTAATGTTCACCCCTGGGGTCTATATAGCTATCCAAGATAAACACTTGAAATGACTTTGAGCATTAAGGGTTCGGAATTATAAGCGAACTGAATCTGGAAGAGTTGCTGTAATGGAAAACTAACTTCCAACCAAATAGCTACGTAATATTCTTTTCTACTAAACGCAGGACGCCGGCAATTTTTGCGGGAGCGGGGGCTAGGCCATTACATCGACGCCAGTGCTTAACTGGTGCTTATTTTATTGACCGCTAAAGGACGAAAGGTAAAGTTGACCTGGTAGACTTCGAACTCAGAACGTAAGGAAGTTGCACACTTTCTAACCAAGATTGTTTTGAAGAAGTGGAGTTTTCTTTCCAGCAAGGCGGAGCATCTTGTAATGTAAGACCAACTTTGATGCGATTTTACCAAACAAGTCGATTGCCGAAGAGGTTCAGTACAATACCCACTGCGTTCACCAGACCTCATACCATAAAATAGTTTTCTGAGAATGCTTAAGTTTTCGGTGCAAAACCTTCAACAGTCGACGACTTGAGGACAGCCATTAAATGAGAAAGCACTCAAATACCGAACGAAATATTTCTTGATGTTTGCAATTCGAGTTATCAGCAGCGCCTGGACCAGAATGGTCACGAATTTCAAAACAGAGAATCGTTGAAAGGAATTTTAATTCTGTGCTTAGATTCCATGAAATATTAAAAACCAAACGCATTTTTGGAAAAAAACTGACTTTATGATTATTCAATGCATCAATGCATGTATACGCTTCTGGGATACCTTTTGTGTGTGTGTGTGGTGTGTGTGTGTGTGTGTGTGTGTGTGTGTGTGTGTGTGCGCATACATTTATATCTTTTACTTGTTTCAATCATTACACTGTGGCCATGCTGGGGCACCGCCTTGAAGAGTTTTTAGCCGAATGAATCAACTGCAGTCCTTGTTTTTCTTTTAAGCCTGATTCTTATCCCATCGCTCTCTTTGGCCGATCTACTAAGTCATGGGAACGTAAACACAAGACCGGTTGTCAAGTGGTGGTGGTGGTGGTGGTGGGAGACACACAAACATACACACACACGCACACTCAACTGATACTTGATTTATCGACCCCGAAAGGACGAGAGGCACAGCCGACCTCGGCAGAATTTGAACTCAGAACGTAAAGACGGACGAAATGCCGCTAAGCCTTTCGTCCGGCGTGCTAACGATTCTGCCAGTTGGCCGCTTTATAATGCTTCACCAACATTATTAACAAGATTCACAATCTAACAGGACAGATAATAGCACTACCACTACTACTACCCATACTACAGCAAACTCTACACACCACCACCATCATCACCACCACCAATACTACAACCGCCCCCGACTACCTCCAAATTCACCAGCAACAATGCTACTACCACTACTACCACCACAACGGCCATCGTAAGCAACACACCATCACCACCACCTGCACCAATACCAATACTACTAATACTAAAAGTACCACTACTACCACCATCACCATCACTACTATCATCTCCACCAATACCATCAATGTCAATACCACTAACACCACCATTGCCTCCAACTCCACAACAATAATACTGCAACTACCACCACCACCACCACCACCACCGCCGCCGCCAACAGTAATACTCATACTACCACCTCCACCACCACTGGCAGCACCATTCGTTCCTTCCTTACCAATGGCTGTCAGATATAATGCAATGCTAATCCCTCAGAAAGTGACATCTGCCATTTAAAGGTGGTTGGAGGGGCAGGGGGGTCCTCTTTCATTTAGTGTGTCAAAGGTTAGAGAGGAGGGCGGAGTAAGAGAGAGAGAGAGAGAAGAAAGAGATGGAGATAGAGAGACACACGGACAGATAGGCAGACAGGGATCATCGGAAGAGAAACAAGGTTGTTACGGTTGTATTTAAGCCAGGTCAACATCGGTCCAACAAGCATAATAAAAAGCTTTCCAAAGGTGGCCATCTCGTCTTTAACGACTACACTATATAATATGTCTCCTTGTATTTTTTTCAAATGATAAGGCGTGATTGGGGTAGATTTTGTTGCTATTTCTAGCAACTTTAGAAACTACGTAGAGGCACCTTGAAATTTAAACATTGTTTTCACTTGGTCCGTTAATTCCTGATCAAG
>NC_043018.1:4833129-4895629 GCF_006345805.1 Octopus sinensis | reverse complement strand
ATTTTTGGTCGAATTTCATTTCACCTAATTTCGAAATTTCAAGTGCGTTGCGGAGCCTCAAGATCTAACTTTTAGAGCTTAAGATTTTAACAGTTTTGCTTTTAAAGGATTTCACAAAAGAAAATCGATTCTTAACAAGGAATGTATAAAAATAAAATGAGGAATGGCAAACGTGTTATAAATTGATTTTTCACTCATTGATCAAAATTTCAAGTGGGCTGCAGAGCCTGAAGATGTAAATTTGAGAACTTCAGATTTTAACTCAGTTGTTTTTAAAGGATTTCGTAATAAAAAATTTATTCCTGAAAACATATTTTGAAAATCTATGTAAAAAGTATCTTTTTTGCTCCACCCTAATATGTGAGTATATATATATATATATATACACACACACACACACACACACACCGCATTTTATCACTTGTTTCAGTTATTAAACCATGGCCATGCTGGGGCACCACCTTGAAGAATTTTTAGTCAAACAGATCAACCCCAGCACTTATTTTTTTAAGTGTGGTACCCATTCTATTGACCACTTTTGCCAAACTACTAAGTTACAGGGATGTAAATGCACCAATACCAGTTGTTGAGCAATGCTGGGGGACAAACACACACACACACACACACACACATATATATATATATATACACACAACAGGCTTCCTTCATTTTCCATCTACCAAATCCACTCACAAGGCTTTGGTCAGCCCAAGGCTGTAGTAGAAGACATCTGCCCAAGGTGCCATGCAGTGGGACTGAACCCAAAACCATGTGGTCGGGAAGCAAGCTTCTTGCCATGCAGTCACACCTTCACCTTTAGAAAGTTCCACATTGGAATTAAACCCACACCTCTTATATTTGCAGTAAGCGTGCTAACCAATTACACCAACCTACCCACCAAGGTAAAGTAGATGTTGGCAGAATTTGAACTCAGAACGTAAAACTGGATGAAAGGATCATTTGGCGGAGAGCCTCAACGATTCTCTCAGCTCCTCTTCTATATTATTGCCGAAGCCAAGTGAAGAAGTAAATGGCACCCGGGAACTCATAATCGTGACCGATGCCAGCAGCATGACCTTCAAACATGGGGTCTCGTGGAGGTGACAAGGGAGCCAGGCCATTGGCAATGTGCTGTGCTTGAAGGCAGTGGGCCGACGGAAATGGGCTGCTGGATTTTCTTTGTAATGCCAGTCCCTCTGAGAGTGTAATGGGTGCCTTTTATGTGCCACCGACACAGGTGCCATTGGCAAAATGTCGTGACTGTTATTTCCCTCAGCTTAGTGACTCTTCTCTAGCACAGCATATTCTTTTTTACTCTAGGCACAAGGCCTGAAATTTTTGGGGAGGGGGCCCGTCAATTAGATCGACCCCAGTATGCAACTGGTACTTAATATATCGACCCTGAAAGGATGAAAGGCAAAGTCAACCTCGGCAGAATTTGAACTCAGAATGTAAAGACAGACGAAATACTTGACTTTGCCTTTCATCCTTTCAGGGTCGATATATTAAGTACCAGTTGCATACTGGGGTCAATCTAATCGACGGGCCCCCTCCCCAAAAATTTCAGGCCTTGTGCCTAGAGTAAAAAAGAATATGCTGTGCTAGAGAAGAGTCACTAAGCTGAGGGAAATCACAGTCACGACATTTTGCCAATGGCACCTGTGTTGGTGGCACCTGTGTCGGTGGCACCTGTGTCGGTGGCACATAAAAGGCACCCATTACACTCTCAGAGTGACTGGCATTACAAAGAGCATCCAGCAGCCGTAGAAACCTTACCAGATCAGACTGGAACCTGGTGCAGCTCTCCAGCTTACCAGCTCCAGTCAAACTGTCTAACCCATGCCAGCACGGAGAGCAGGCGTATGATGATGATGATGACGCCCCCCCCCACACACACACAGATAGATAGCTAGATAGATATATGACAAGCTTTTTTTTCAGAAGATGCAATACAGGGATACAGAGGGATTGAACTCAGAACCACACGGATGACAAACGTAATTCAGAACCATTCAAATGAACAAAATCTTCTTAAAAATCACAAAGAATATTTTTCTGAAGGAAATCTTTCAGTTAATTTTTGCCATTTATTATTATTATTATTATTTCTAGTTGCTTACATTCTTTGATGAAGGCATTTATGGTGGTGGTGGTCACGATGATGGTGGCAGCAGTGAGTTTTTATCTCTGTGGTTGTAACTAAGATACTGTAGCTGCACTGAAAATGTTGTTGTCATTGCTGTTGCTGTTAGTGTGACTGTAGGTGTTTGTGATTAATCGCAGTCCAAGTGGTGTTCATGTAGTTCGGGTCATGGCTTTGTTGTGGTTGTTGCTGCTGTTGTGGCTTATGTTGCAGTTATTTTTTAGACTTTGATTTTGATGACTTTGATGATTTTGTCTTGGACGTTCTTTTGGTAAATTTCGGGATCTCTTCATCCAAAAGAGGGGCCAAATGTTTATGGTTGTGATCAATTGCCCATTTTGCCGGCAGATAGGCTGGATTCATTGTATCAATGAAATGTTGGCGCCATCGTAGCTGGAATTCTAGCAACTTCTTCGTCCGTTTCATGTGTTCAACGACCTGGTGCCCATGTGGACTGTAATCAGGATTGCTGACCCTAAAAAAAAGAAAGGGATACAGTGAGAGTGATGTATACATGTAAATATCCATGTATCTATCCTGCATGCCTACATGTGTGCATGCACACACACACACATATAGATACATGTGTATGCATGGCAGCCAGTCATGCACATGGGCATCCATGTGTTTGGGTGTGCATGTGTATGAGTGTCTCTCTCTCTCTCTCTCTCTCTCTCTCTCTCTCTCTCTCTCTCTCTCTCTCTCTCTCTCTGTATGTGTTGTGGCCACAAAATGAACAAATAAAATGAAATTACTTGACATCCATAGTGACAGATTTCTGTAGAACATCCACCGTCAGTTCGTCCACTCCAAGACTTGTCTTCAGGAATTCATGTAACTCTTTTAGCCGATGGTCAGGAATCTTGTGACTGTTTGTCATTAACGCTCTGCAATATATTCACATAGTTACGTCAGCAGAATCTCATATACATATGCATACACGCAAACACACACACACACGCATCAAACTGGCACTTTGTCAGTTACAATGACAAGGGTTCCAGCTGCTCCAATCAACAGAACAGATTGCTCTTGGAATTAATGTGCAAGTGACTGAGTACTCCACAGACACGTGTACCCTTTACATAGTTCTCATGGACATTCAATGCAATACAGAATGTGACTAGGCTGAGTCCTTTGTAATTACAGGTACAACTCATTTTTGCCAGTTGAGTGGAGACTGGAGCAATGTGAAATAGAGTGTCTTGCTCAAGGACACGAGACACTGCCAGGAATTGAACTGATGACCTTGCAATTTGTGAGCTGAACACCCAAACCACTTAGCCACATATATTTACATACATACATACATATACACACACACACATATACATACACACACATATACACACACACACATATACATACACACACATATACATACACACACATATACATACACACACATATACACACACACACATATACATACACACACATATACATACACACACATATACATACACACACATATACATACACACACATATACATACACACACATATACATACACACACATATACATACACACACATATACATACACACACATATACATACACACACATATACATACACACACATATACATACACACACATATACATACATACACATATACATACATAAGTATGCACAGAGTGTATTTCAGACAACATTATACTTCCGTGCAGTCTCATCTTTTCGGAAATAACAGGATGTTATTTTGAGGGAGATTCAGCTGCTATTTCTAATAGTGGATCTATGTGTCCTTGTTTGTTTGACCTTGTGGCCATGGTAGGAGCATACAATCTGTCCTTTGTATGGAAAGAGAGAATCCTCCTGTTGTCAGCACAGCTAATAACTCCCTCCGTTTTTGACCACTCTGCTACAATGTGTTCAGATCTCTCTCTCTCTCCTTCACACTAGACTTGATCACCTGATTAGGTCACTAGATTAGGTCATTAGATTGTCACTAGATTAGGTCACTAGATTAGGTCACCTAATTAGGTCACCAGATTAGATCACCAGATTAGGTCACTAGATTAGGTCACTAGATTAGGTCACCTAATTAGGTCACCAGATTAGGTCACCTGATTAAGTCACTAGATTAAGTCACCAGATTAGGTCATTAGATTATGTCACCAGATTAGGTCACTAGATTAGGTCATCAGATTAGGTCACCAGATTAAGTCACCTGATTAGGTCACCTAGGTTACAGAAGCTATCGACCACTTCTGTAAGGCTTTCTTAGCAATACAAAGATATACAGGGTGGACCAAAAGTGATGCACCAATATTTTTGACACATTATTTATATTTTATTTTTCTGTTTGTTTTCCCTGAGGTACAAAATATGCAAAGCCCAATATACCAATCAGGACTCCTCGTCTGATAAGGGTACACCAGGCATGTGCATCACAACCATATGTCTGAGACATGGTCATTTCATATCAAGACAAACAGCGCGTGACCTTGCAGGTGGAGCTCAGTTAGAATTTTCTTCAGGTCCCATCCGGTTCAAAAGGTCCCTGAATAAGGTTTAAGGATGATGAATGAAACACCCATGTTTCCAGAGGTGAATTATTCAAATGCAAAAGAATTCCTCTCAACATATGGTTATGATGCTCCAGGCCTTCCTCTATCAGGAGGGTCACATCTCTATCATCTTCCCCACCATTTTTTTTAAACCATTTTATGCTATGCATGTGTCCCTTCTTTTTCAGTGTATATCATGTAGACTAACTTTCTTTCCTTTTTTTTATGCACATTACTTAATCATCAGTATATTTTTTCTTATATTTAATATTTCTATTATATGTAATTTTCTAGATGGTGTAATTTAATTTTTCATTTTGAATTGATAAAAGGTGTTTTTTTTCTAATGTATATATATATATATTTGTAAAAAATGAAGTTTGAAAATGCCGCTATATTAGATAAATTTTAATTTAACATGTTTCAGTTCTTGAAATAACAAACCTTATCAAAAAAATTTTTTTATATAATAAAGAGAGTCCATGCTATATGCTTAAAGAGTATGATTGAACAGTTCATAATTGTGACATACATTCAATAGAGTCAAATATAAAAAATCCATGTTCTTGAAAAGGCGAGGAGTTCATTATAGATTTTACCTTGTGTTCCAATGGGAGCAACAGTAATGATTTTTGGTCGGCGTCTGCTGGCATAATTTTGGTAAATTTTGTGATTGTTGGATTTATATCAGCTAAGCTGTGGTCTCTGGCACTGTTCACTGATGTCATATAGTTCCAAACCAATCAAAACCCAGCCTCAACGAATATAGTGAAAAGACTCCTAACTGTATCCTGTTAGGAAACCAACCAAGCGGAACGACAAGTTTGACCACGGAAAAAAAACGTCATCAATTTTTTGACAAATCGAAATTAGATCTGACCCATGACTGTATCCTGTTAGGTGGCTAGCCCAGCAGAACGAGTAGTTTGACCACGGAAGAAAAACGTCATCAATGTTTTGACGAATCAGAATCGGGTCTGACCCATAACTGTATCGTGTGAGGAAACCGACCAAGCAGGGTGACAATAGCTTGACCACTGAGGTAAAACGTCATCAATTTTTTGACGAATCAGAATTAGATCTGCTCGCAGAGAAAGAAATCTTTTTATAAATTTTTCCTTCCCTAAGACATATCACTGCCAGCGTGAGTGACTGTTTAAGGATCTGAGAAATTGTAATTCGCCCCACCTCCATTATTATAATTCTCTCACTGTGGCCGTAGCAACAGTGACCATGGTGGTTGTAGTAGTAGTGCGAGTTGGGGCAGTCGTAGTGGTTGTGGTAGAATTTCGTTTTTCTTTTTCGGAAGACCAATGTTTTGTTTTAATATTCCTGGCCCAGGGTGTTCAAACTTGGTCTAAATTTTTTGATGAAATAAAGTTCTTTATTTTGGCGTTGCGTGAAGGTTACGCTGTCACTGAATTTGTAAAGTGGGTAAGTTGTAAATTTCGGATTTACATTTGCAGCACATCTATCTATGTGTCCGCTGACCGGTATTTTCCGGTATTCAGGGTTTCTAATTTGTGATTTATGCACCACCATCCTGTTACGTAAGCTATTTTTTGTATGGCCTATATACTGCCTATTGCAGCCTGCGCATGTTAAGACGTAAATTAAGTTTTCTGATGCACAGGTGAAGTTTGCTCTAATGGTGAACTGATGGCTTTGTTCTAGTATAAATTCTGAACCTTCTACCAAGATGACACAGATTCCGCAGTTGGGCCTTCCACATTTTCTAACTGCTGGTTTTGTGGTTGATGTTGAGTGCAGTTTAGCTTGGGTTAAAATCCTTTTCAAGGATTTTGGTTGCCGTTTACTTTTAATGATGGTGTGTGTTTCGAGGATCCGGTTCGTCTTTATATATAAGCTTGGCATTTACATCATCTTCCTCATCATCTTGTAACGTCCATTCTCCATGCTGGCATGGAGTGGATGGTTTGACAGGAATTGCCCAGCTGGAGGGCTGCCTAAACTCCATTTGTCTGTCTGACATGGTTTCTATGGCCAAATGCCCTTCATAATGCCAACCACTTTACAGCAGGTACTGGGTGCTTTTACCAAAATTGTGCAGTTAAGCCTGAGCCTCTTTGATTCTAGGTTTTGTATGTATGTGAGAGGATTTGTGGCCAAGTGGACAGAATGTTGCACTCACAGTTCTGAAATTGTGGTTTCAATTCCTGGACCTGGTAGTGTGTCATGTTCTTGAGCAAAACATTTCATCACTGCAGTCCCTTTGACAACTGACATGTGGCACAACATGTGGCTCCTGTGCTGATTTGATGGAGAGAATGAGCTTAGGTGTAGCATCAAACATTCGTTCACAAATGTAGATTGCGCAATAAGAAATTACAAAACCCTGAGATGTCATCTACAACAGAGAAGTCCTTTATTCAAATAGGGAGGATTGTATGCTACTACCAAGACGAGAAGATCAAAAGCAAAAAGACAGAGATAGGCAAGATGGTCACAGTTGGAAGAACCTTTGATAATACATCTAGCAGAAAAGGATTGACCAGGAGGAAAAAGAAAGTGTGAAACACCAAACATTACCACCAATGCCAAAAGGTACTTACTTAGCAGCTGACCGTATCTTAGCCAAGTCGACATCAATCAGAGATTTGTTGACAGTACCAGCTGTCAAAGGGGCATCACATTCCTCAGCCAGTTTCTGCCGGAGTGTGACATCACTGGCGCAGGCCTTCTGGTGACATGTAGGACACATGAGGAGAATATCGTGCGACACATGGTCTTTCATTATGGAGGGAAAATACCTAAAAAATATAATAATAATAATAATGTGTTATCATGTACATTGTTTTGTGTTGGTATAAAAGATGGCCAACAGCAAATATTCTGCTCAATACCACAGATTTGCTTGTCAGTTGTTTGACCTTAACCAGTTGAGCATGTCCCTTAGTGGCTGACGATATGTGCATCTCTGATCATGAGCAGAAGTAGTGGGGGAGCATCATAGCCATGTGTTGAAAGGAATTCTGTGGGGTTTGGATAATTCACCTCCGGAAACATGAGTGTTTTGTTCATCCTCTTTAAACAAACATTCAGGGAGCTTTTGAGCAGGGTGAACTACTTGACCTGAAGAAAATTCTGAGAGGAGAAGAGGGAGGGGTGTGGAGAGGGAGGGTGTTAAGGGGAGGAGGAGGCGTAATAATAGAGTGGATTACTCACTTGCGATACTCATGGGGAATTATATTCTTACGGAGGTAATTCTCGGGTTTACCACAAACAACGCATATGTTCTCCTTCTCCTGTTGATAATAACCTTCCTCATTTAGTGGCCTCCCAGAGGGTTCAAAGTTCAGCCGGATAACCATAGGATTCTCGCTGACTAGTTCTGAAAGTAAATCAATAACTGGAATGGCTCACTCAACCTTTGACCTATGGCAGGTTGAGTTATGTAGATACTGACTGAAAAGATTCAGACAAACAGACAGACAGACAGACACGGTGTGTGGATGTTGTTGAGAAGATAAATCAAAAGACATAGAATTTAGATGCTGACCAGACAGACCAACAGACACACAAGGTGGGTATTGACAGGGTAGATTCCTATGAAACCCGTATGTTAAGTGAACAGACAGACACAGTGCGTGGATGTTGGGTTCACTGAGCAAACAGGGAAGAGATGTTATGTTTGAAATATACAATGCACAGATGTTGACTACATAACTTGATATGGTGTGTAGATGTTCACTGGATAGACACATACAGTATATGGACGTTGGTATTAACACTTTGGCCATGTCCAGCCTAAATATTCTAAATGGCCAGATCTGGCCTCTCACACCAAACCTACATTATCAGTCCAAAAATTAACAGTTACCTCATCAAACTCCCAAAGTTACAAAATAATGCAATGATTAAATCAAAACAATGTCAATAAATAAACGTTACATTTGACAGAATAAAGTGAACGTTAAAGGGTTAACTGAGAGATCACGTATATTGCTGCCAACCTGCTAGAAACAGCAGCTAAATTGATTTCCAAACCACCATAAGACAGGATGGTCATGTTCAGAACACCAACAACACAATCATTACTGTAGTGACGATTAAACACTTGAATTAATGACATTCATACCTTCCTCCCACCTTTTTAAAGAAGAATAATCACCAACCTCCAAGACCTTTGTAAAGGTACCATTTAGCTTTACGAGAATCACAGGTACACAATATTTGGTTGTCGGGCGCCAGAAGCTGGCAGTTGTCATAAAGTGGATTGCGGCGCAGATTGTAAGCTCTTAGGCTGTGAGCTCTCAGACTGTCTTTTTTCGTGAAAGTAGATTTGTTTTCAGGCTAATAAACAGATTGAGAGATTCAAAAAAGATTAAGATTTATTGTGAAATAATTTCATGTTTTTTTAAAAAAGCTATGTCAGTCAAACAATGCCTGATTAAATTCTTTACGTTTCATTCTTCAACATAGGCGCAGGCATGACTGAGTTGTAAGAAGCTTGCTTCACAACCAAATGGTTCCAGGTTCAGTCCCACCAATTTATGGCACCTTGGGCAAGTGTCTTCTACTATAGCCTCAGGCCAACCAAAACCTTGCGAGTGGATTTGGGAGATGGAAACTGAAAGAAGCCCATCATATATGTGTGTGTGTGTCATTACGTTTCTCTTTGTCCCCCACCACCACTTGACAACCGGTGTTGGTGTGTTTACATCCCCATATCTTAGCAGTTTGGCAAAAGAGATTGACAGAATAAGTACCAGGCTTTAAAAATAGTCCTCAGGTCAATTCATTCAACTAAAAATTCATCAAGGCAGTGCTCCAGCATGGCCACAGTCTAATGAGTGAAACATATGAAAAATAAAAGATAAATTCCCAAACAGAGTCTGGAGGAGGTTTGCTTCTCATTTTTCAAGGCTTAATAAAATAAGTACCAGTCATATTCCAGGGATCAATTGCTTTAACAACAACCTTCATAAGAATACATGGCCATCCACTGCTCTTGCCCAATGATAAAAACCATTCTTTCTAATTCTGGCACAAGGCTAGCAACTTTGTGGAAGGGAGGTTAGTTGATATCATCAACCCAAGTATCTAACTGGTACTTTATTTTATTGACCACAGAAGGATGAAAGGCAAAGTTAACCATGCTGGGATTTGAACTCACAATGTAATGACTCAATGAAAATACCTCTACACATTCTGTGCAATGCTCCAATGATTCTGCCAGCTTGCTGTCTGAATGCTATAATAATAATAATAATAATAATGGTACAAGGCCAGCAATTTTAGGAGGGGGATAGTCGATTACATCACCCCCCCCCCATCGCCCAACCCCCAACCCCACCCTCCAGTACTCAACTGGTACTTATTTAATCAACTCTGAAAGAAAAAAAAAAGATAAAGTTGGCCTCAGGGGAATTTAAACTCAGAACTCAAAGACAGATAAAATGCCATTAACAACAACAACGACAACAACAACAACAACAACAATAATGGTTTTAAATTTTGCCAGAATCGCAGCAATTTTGGGTGAAGGGATGAGTTGATTACATTGACCCCAGTGTTTAACTGGTACTTATTTAATTGACTCTGAAAGGATGAAAGGCAAAGTTGACCTCAGCAGAATTTGAACTCAGAATGCACCAACCGTCGAAATACCACTCAGGACTTTGTCCAGCTCACCACCTTAATAATGATAACAACAATAATAATAATAGTTTCAAATATGGCAGAAGGCCAGCAAGTTTAACGAAAAGGGTCGATTACATTCACCCCAGTACACAACTGGTACTTATTTTATCAAACCCTAAAAGGATCAAAAACAAGGTTGACCTTGGCAGGGTTTGAACTCAGAATGCAAAGCATTTTGTCCACCGCCACAACCACATCACCATCATCATCATCATAATAATAACAATAGTTGTTGTTGTAGTTGTAATAAAGCAGTGATCTGGCAAAACGGTTAGCAAGCCAGGCAAAAAGCTTAGTGGCATTTCGTCTGTCCTTATGTTCTGAGTTCAAATCCTGCTGAGGCCAACTTTGTCTTTCATCCTTTCAGAGCTAATAAAATAAGAACCAGTTGAACATTGGGGGTCGATGTAATCAAGGGGCCAATTTCAGACTCTGTGCCCATAAAAGAAAGGATAATTATTATTATTATTTTTCAGTGAGAGAGTATGAAAGTGACATTGGGGTACAAATATACAAAGTCCAATATACCCATCATGACTACTCATCTGAAAAGGGTACACCAGGCAAATGCATCACAACCGACATGGTGTACGATGTGGTGATCAAGACAAACGGCACATGACCTTGCAGGTGGAGCCCTGTTAGAATTTTTTTCAGGTTGAATAACCCACTCCACTCAAAAGGTCCTTGAATAAGATTTGCTTATGGATGATGAACAAAACACCCACATTCCCTATTATCATTATTATTATTATTAAATGGATAAAAAAATTATTTCTTAGAGACAAGGCACAATTTCCTGTAATTATTGAAATAATTCTGTGCGATAATTAGCAAGTTAGCATAGGGTAGTGTAGTACCATGTATAGCAGTGTTGTAGTAGAGTATAGTGTACAGTAAAGTATAGAGTGATATACAGCAGTCTGAATGATAAGTGGAGTGTAATATAGAAAAGTGTAGAATATTATAGAGTATTGAAGTAGAGTATTAGGGGGGGGGGCACAATGGCCCAGTGGTTAGGGCAGTGGACTTGCAGTCATAGGATCGTGGTTTCGATTCCCAGACCAGTCATTGTGAGTGTTTGTTGAGCAAAAACACTTAAAGTTCCACAACTTTCCCTCATTCTTTCTTCCTGTTTCTGTTCCACCTGTATTTCAATGGGCCCAACCTTGTCGCACTGTTTCAGGCTGAATCACCCCGAGAACTACATTAAAGGGTACATGTGTCTGTGGAGTGCTCAGCCACTTGCACGGTAATTTCACAAGCAGGCTGTTCCTCCGTTGATCGGATCAACTGGAACCCTCATCGTCATGACCAACAGAGTGTCACATTTGTGTGGGGGAGTATAAATTATAGTATAGAGGAGTTTAGGGTTAGTGTTTTGGTGTGGTTTGGGTTAGTTTTGCTCAAACTTCTTCCAACTTGGATTTCCAGAAACGAAGCCATTGCAGATTTCCAATGCAGCGGATAAATAATTGTTAAAGAGGAGAGTAAACAATGAGGCAAGGCAAACATCTGGAGTCGGAGGCCAGGGAAGAGAAGGAAAGAAAAAAAGAAGAAAGAAGAAATGCACTCAACACCAGAGCTGAAAGGTGGGGGGGGGCACCATGTCGAAAACAGTAGAAGGGTAGGGGCCGAAACTGGACGTGGTTCCTCCAGATGATGTCTTTAGCCTCTGGATTCTATAAAGGAGCTGTTGAAGTAGCAAACCACGAAATGTGGTTGGAATTCCTCAGACAACTGTTTCTGGGATATTCCGTCCTGAGAGACAAGTAGGGAAAAAAAATACGGAAAATGAGAATGCTATATATACACACACACACACACATATGCATCTTTGTATATGTTTGTGTGCATACATATATATACAAACGGCAAACAGAACAAAAACAAGAAACACAGCCAATTTCTCATCGTTCAGAGTCCAGAAAGTCCTTGTAGTTTCACCCCTTTATCTACAATACTACTTGAATCCAGCGGGTACTAGGGACTTATGCCAGAAGCATTAAGCCTCTGGGCAAGGTAAACAAATGTATACAAGAACGAAAACAGGAACAGAAGCAAAAACAAGAAAGCTAGACTTAAACACAAACGACAGAATGCATTTTGGAGGAAAAAAAGGTTATTGGTAAATATACGAATAGAAATAGGTAAATACGAGGAAGGGTCTTTCAGGGATCGGACGAACGTAACGTATGGAATAACGATGCAGTTGCAACAGAGAAAGAATTCTACAATGGACAAAAGCGTTTCGGCTGCAAAAGGAAAGTAATTGTACAATTACAACAATAATACATAACAAAAAAGGGTCTTTCGACCATCAGACAAAAATAGTAAGCTGGCGCAAAGGGGAAATCATAAGAAACCAGGTGGGAGGACAGATGGACGTGACCAACCTGAAGGACGGCAATGCCTTAACCAGACAGCGATCAGGTGGTAGGAGAGGGAAGGAGTTGAAGAGTGTAGAGGGACTAAGGAATAGGAGAGAGGGGAAAGGAATCAGTGGGACTAAAGAACAAGAGGGGAGGGGGGGAGAAAAAGATGGTGGCAAGGGAAGTAAAGGGATTGAAGAATAAGGGGGATGGGGGACGGGATTAAGGAATATGAAGGGGAAAATGAAATCAGTGTGTGTCTGTGTGCATATATGTGTGCATATATGTGTGCATATATGTGTGCATGTGTGTGTAAATATTGTGTGGAAGCAACGCCTGGATTCTAAGGGCCTTAGAGTTAATTTAGCAAAAGAAAAAATTAAGTCCCAGTAAGTAGGAAAACAGACAAATCACTAATCCCTTCTGAGAGATGGCCCTGCTCGATATGTAAGAAGGGTGTTGGTAGAAACTCCCTACGTTGTACTCAGTGCAAGCTTTGGACACACAAATGGTGTAATAGCATCAAAGGAAGGTTAATGGGGAATATAGTCCTTGTGTGTGGCAGATGTGCAGGAACAATAAGCAGTAAAAATGCACAGATAGTAGACCCCCTGAAATGCTTAGGGGGATCATTAGAAGTAGTAGACAGCTTCTGTTACCTAGGAAACCAAGTTAGTAGAGGAGGAGGAAGTTCTGAAAGTGTAGTTGCTAGAATAAGAACAGGTTGGGCAAAGTTCAGAGAACTTCTTTCTTTGTTGGTAACTAAGGGCCTATCCCTCAAAGTGAACGGCAGATTGCATGATGCCTGTGTATGTGGGACAAAGTGGTGAGAAAGGATCTTCAGGCACTGGGCTTCACCATGGAAGTGACAAGGGACCAGGAGATGGTGATTTGCTGTACTTGATATACTGTATCAAGCCAAGTAAAATCCCTGCCATCCATATATACAGGCTTCTCCTTTCAGTTCCTGGTGCCACTTAAAAAGCACCCATGATGGTGACTTTTTTACGGGTTTAAATATGCCTCAAGCATAATTGAAATGATAATAAACCTTCTATGTATGGATTCAGATACTGAGTTATCTTGAAACCAGAGCAAATAAACCTGGACCAAATGTTAGTGAACTGTACATAGGATATGCAAGGTCCAGCTTGAAGTCTTAAGCTGGGCAAAGGATTAAATCTACCAACAAAGAAGAGACACAATCTTTGTGATGGATTTCCATGCAGTTTCCTTCTCCCAAATTCCACTCACAAACTCTTAGATTAACCACACACACCACCCCAAGGCTATAATGCTTTGCTTCGGACCCTCAACTCCTTGATGGATTCATAGCTGCAGTGTCATGATACATAGCATGATTTGGTCATTTCTTGACCAGGTGGAGTTCATCCCTCTCCCTGGCTGACCACAGCAGATTTCTATTAGAAAGAAAGAAAGGAAGGAAGGAAGGAAGGAAGGAAGGAAGGAAGAGGGGAGGAAGGAAGGAAGGAAATCGACCCAGTACAGTACAAAAAGATAAACAGCAAAGTCAGCCTTAGTGGGATTTGAACTCCAAGTGCAGAGGGCTGGAACAATTGCCATAAAACAATCTCTTCAATACTCTGTCACTTGGTTACTTTAAGGCTGTAATAGAAGGCATTTGTCCTTCCTCCTCAAATTCTGCCACCATATTTGTCAACATGCGGCTGTCATCACATGAAAAGCAGCCATTTTGTTGTCATGTAAAAAGCACTTCTGCCGGTGCCACACAGAAAGCACTTATGATGGTGCCACGTAAAGGACACCCAGTGCCACTCTGTAAAGTGGTTGGTGTTAGGAAGGGCATTGAGCCATAGAAACCATGCTACCAAAACAGACAAGTGCAGGAGCCTCCTGGTGCAGTCCCCTGGCTTGCCAGCTCCCGTCAAACCATCCAACCCATGCCAGCATGGAAAATGGACGTTAATTGATGATGATGATGATGATGATGATGATGGTGTTGGGAAGGAGTTAAGAAGTTCACTTTGCAAACATGAGGTCCCATGTTCAATCGCAATACACAGCCTCTCAGGCAAAGTGTCTTTTACCCTAGCCTTAGATCAATTCACTTCTGAAGTCGGAAGACGCAAACGGCAGCTGGAATTGAAAGATCTAACCTTTTCATTCAGTCTGTGAGTTACATCAAGGTTAATCAGAGGAGAGCTTGCTGATGTCAACCACTCAACATTACGCAGTGTGTCCTGTTAAGGTCAAAATACAGAATAAACATTACACATTTAGCACTGACTTGAGGCCTTCATCCCTTTCCCACACTTACAACACAAGAAGGTAGGGTGGTACACAGACATTATTTCATACTCAAATTCCATAACATATTTTCAATATTGATCCATATTTGGTTTGTTAATTGTTGCTGTTGTTTAGCCCCTGCTCAGCCTTGACCGAGTAGACCCATGCCCAAATTTGTTCAAGCAGTGACCATTCCATTTGTTTATATGTTTAGGCCTTTTCTTGACCACATTTCTTGACCACATTTTCAATGAAATATACCACTGTCCCTGTATTTCAGTTAACTCTGAAAATTAGGTTAAGCGTCCTCTGTCACAGCTCCAGACTGGCCAAAGCTTTGGGAGTGGTTTTCATCAAATGTACACTTTCTTTTTCTTTCTTTTTCTTTCTTTTTCTTTTTACTTGTTTCAGTCATTTGACTGCGGCCATGCTGGAGCACCGCCTTTAGTCAAGCAAATCGACCCCGGGACTTATTCTTTGTAAGCCCAGTACTTATTCTATCGGTCTCTTTTTGCCAAACCACTAAGTGACGGGGACGTAAACACACTAGCATCGGTTGTCAAGCAATGCTAGGGAGACAAACAAAGACACACAAACACACATACATATATATATATACATATATACGACGGGCTTCTTTCAGTTTCCATCTACCAAATCCACTCACAAGGCATTGGTCGGCCCGGGGCTATAGCAGAAGACACTTGCCCAAGATGCCACGCAGTGGGACCATGTGGTTGGTTAGCAAGCTACTTACCACACAGCCACTCCTGCGCCTATATATATATAGGAAAAATATTTTTCATATATTTCTACACGAGTGGAATAAAATAACTTTGTTTCCTATATATATATATATATATATATTATATATATATATATATATATTGAATCATCCCATAAATAATGCATTTTATTTGATACTTTTTTTATTTTTCAAAATTAAGATAAACAACGTTGTTTTTTAATCTAAAATATACTCTCCTTCATTTTCTACAACGTTCTTCCATCTATCTGCTACACTTGTAAGGCCCCTCTTCCAAAATTCACTAATCCATGATGAAAAATACTTTTCCAGTACTGTTCTGACCGCGTCTATAGAATTCATATTTTTTTCCCATCCAAATAATTTTGAATAAATGCGGAATAAATGATAATCAGATGGAGCAATGTGGTGGGTGGGGAATTGTTTCCCATTCAAACTGCTCCAGCCTTTTGGAATGTCATCCTCGCTGTATGTGGAAGAGTATTATCATGATGGAAGAACACCTCTCATCTTTAAACGAAAGATTCTGACTCTTCCGATCGCACTCAGGTGTCGATGAATGATTGAATGACCAAATCCAAGCTTCTCTGCTAGTTCCTTAACAGGTGGGATTTTGTTCCACCAGGGTTTGCAGGATGTTCACATCGAGCTCTGCAGATCTTCCAAGACGAGGCTCATCTTCTAGGCTATAGTTTCCTGTTCGGAATTTCTGGAACCACTGTTAGCACTGGCTTACTTACGCCTATTGTCCGATCCCCAAATACTACATTAATATTCCTCACACTTTCCATTGCTTTGTTGCCTTTATTGAACTCATAAAGCAAAATATGCTGAATATGCTCCTTTGTCCTTCCATTATGGCTTTGAAAAAATAACTGTTAAAATCGAACTGCACTCTTAAAAACTTGCTCTCAGAATGAGTACAAGGTAAAATTGCTACCTGTTTTTCTAGCAAGTTGATACAGGTTTTGGGTTCATGTAACTGAAAAAAACACATTATTTATGGGATGACCCAAAATATATATATTGTTTAAATATTTCCCTTGAGCATTGCGAGACTAATAACCTGATGTAGAACTCAATATATGTGTGTTTCAGAATGAAGTGGTGGCTGGGTAGAAAGCAGTCATAAGAGAGAGGACAAAGGAATAAACACTTATCTTATACACTTCATTAGCTGACAACTGTTTCTGCAGCGGATTCATAGTTGAGTGCCTCAGCAACAGCTTCATTGCAGCTTCGAATATGAAGTGCAATTTATTTGGGAAAAATAAAATTGCATTTTATATTTGAGGCTCTGATGAAGCTATAAAGTGATATTCAGCATGCAACTATGATTCTACTGCATCTTATAGCAGAAACAGCTGTAAGCTAATGAAGTGCATAAGATAATTGTTCATTCCTTTGTCATCCCATTTTCTTATATATATATTTACAAGGTGATATATATATATATATATTCATTCAGATAAATAACACTGTTCAATATGATGTTGGAATCACTTAGCTTAATCGTACAGAGCACCCAGCTAGTATCTGAGAGGTACAGGTTTCAATTCCCTGTAGCCACCTACTGGTAACCTTTTGTCCAAGCCATACCAGCATGGAAAACAGACATGAAATGATGATGATGGTGATGAAGAGATCCTAAAACCAAGGGGCTGTGTAAAAAGCATTGGTGTGGATGCTGGTGCCACATAAAATGTACCCAGCACATTCTGTGGAGTGGTTAGCATTAGGAAAGGCATCCCACCATAGAAACCAAACCAAAACAGACTCTGGGACCAGGCGTGGACCCTGGCTTTGCCAGTCCCTGTCAAGCTGTCCAACCCATACCAGCATGGAAAAACGGACGCTAAATGTTGATAATGATGTGTCTGTGTCAGCATGGGAGTGTTTTGTTGTGTGCATGTGTTTGTGTCCCCTTCTTTTGAGATTATGGGAAAGTTGTAAACAAGTGTGACCATCCTACAAGCAATGTTGTCCATTTCCAGTCTTCTCTGTAAACATGTCTGGCCATGAAGAAATACTGGTTTCGAATTTTGACACAAGGCCAGCAATTTCAGTGGGAGCGGGAGGAGGGAGTCGATTACATCAACCTGTCACGGAGAAATATTACTTTGCTTGGAAATAGATGAAGATTAGCAAGAGGAGGGACAACTGGCTGTAAAACAGGTGGGTCAGCAGATTCTGCTCAGTTCACGCCAATATGGAAAAATGGATATTATAATGTGTGTGTGAGTGTGTTTGGTGGGGCAAGGAAAAGTGGGTGGAGGGGCCGGTTCAGTTACCTTCTAATTATCAATTACGCACCAGCTTCATTAATTTTCTTGTTTTTTGATCTGGGGTCTTGCAGTCAATGATTCCTGGCAGAATCGTCAACATCGCCTCCCGAATATCTTTGTCTGAGGTACTGTGGAACTTCAGGAAATGCTGCTTCTGTTGGTTCAGTTTGGTCATCATCAGCTGCAGGAATATTGTGACACCAACCAGTGCATCGAGGGCAGCATAGTGCATCTGTAGCAGCAGCAGGAGGAAAATATTAAAACAGTTAAATTATTTTATGTAACCAAATAAACTAACAATAACTAATTAAATTAATAAGTAATAAAAAGTAGATTTATCATTATTGCATCATCAATTTACATCGGTTTTTTTCCCCCTGCTCAAATAGAGAGAGAGAGAGAGAGAGAGACAGACAGGAGATGGATGGATGGATGGACAGACAGACAGACAAGTAAGCACATAAGTGCAAAACAAAGTGGAAAAACTAGTACTTGAGTACATAAGGTAGAGCAATATGTCTGGATTAAAGCTGCCAAAATCTCCACAAACTCAGCATTTCACATCCCTGTTCATCAGACAGTTGGGATTTGTTCATCGGACAGTTGTATGATCACGACTGACAAACAGGAACATGAAACATTCCAGTTCATTACAGAAAATATAACAGAAAAGTCTAATTCTTCAAGTGTATGTAACTCGGGCAACGCCGGGTAACTCTGCTAGTAATTTCTTATAATATATATAATATATATATAATAATTTCAAACTTGGGTATACACCTTGTATACACCTTGTTTACATACAATTGAAGAATTATATTTTCTGTAATGAACTGGAATACCTATCTCTCTTTCTCTTTTTACTTGTTTCAGTCATGCTGGAGCACCACCTTTAGTCAAGCAAATCGACCCCGGGACTTATTCTTTGTAAGCCCAGTACTTATTCTATCGGTCTCTTTCACTGAACCGCTAAGAGACGGGGACGTAAACACTCCAGCATCGGTTGTCAAGCGATGTTGGGGGACAAACACAGACACACAAACATATACACACACATACATATATATATATATATATATACATATATACGACAGGCTTCTTTCAGTTTCCGTCTACCAAATCCACTCACAAGGCATTGGTCGGCCCGAGGCTATAGCAGAAGACACTTGCCCAAGATGCCACGCAGTGGGACTGAACCCGGAACCATGTGGTTGGAAAGCAAGCTACTCACCACACAGCCACTCCTGTGCCTATGCTTCGAATTTCATCAAAATTGCAGATGAGGGTTATTTCCCTCTTTACACACCCAAACAAAATTGTAATCGTGCTACATGTATCCCATACTACTGATTTTTATGCGCATATTCCAAAATCCCAGTCTTATGGAACCTGTTAAAAGGATTTTGCTCCTGAAAAATGGAGGTCATGGAGCTCTAAAATGTGAGAGTTCACGCCCCTATTGGGGGTGGGCATCTTAACGTCAACCAGAGAAGTTAAATTGTTGAGAATCTTTTTAACTTGGGTCCTATATCTATTGTTTGAATTTCTTTGAAATAGGAAATATATGTTCACTGGGTTTGTAAAAGAGAGCAAAGCTACAGGAAACCAAAAGACGAATGATCACAATAAGCAGTCAGCTACAGTGGCCTAGTTGTTACCACTCCCAATGTAGGATTCCTCACCATCCAGGTGACAGGCACAGCCGTAAGATGCATTACGAATCTTTAACAATTGGAAGGGCGTGACCCAACTGAAATAAACATTAACAACTGTGTGACGTGTGGGCTAAGGAGAAATGAAAGTTGGAGTTTGCAAATGACCACTATACTGATACGTAACTGGACAGAATACAATCTATACAGAATACAATCTATACAATCTATAAATGTCTTTGAATAACCAGTCACTCATCTGGGAAGGCCTTGAAATCAATGTTACCATGTGGGGACTAGGTGTGACCCAGTGATAATAATTGTAGAAATCACAATGTAAGTGTATGTCAAAGCAAACTCTTACACTGTTTCACCATTGAATTACAAATAATGCTCATCTTCTATGCTTGGATGACCCCTACAACTATTCGTCTTTGCTTAGATAAAATGACAAAATCGTGGGCGTTAAGTCCCCATGAAGGGGTCTTTCTAACTTGTAAGAAGATGAAATTTTATAAATATTACTTCATTTGTGTCTAATATCTATGGTTAAAATTTCATCAACAGCAAAAATATATGAATTGTCATGGGGGTTGTGGCCCTTTTGCATAGAATATAATTTCCAAATTTCGTAAAAGATCCATTCAGTACTTTTGACTTAGTTTTGGATCATAAAAGAAATTACTAAAATTTGGGAGTTAAGGCCCCCATTAGGGTGTTTTAGAATCCTCATGTGAAATGGAAACTATGAAAATACTTCTTGATGTATGTCAATTACCTATGAATTTTCATGGTGGGTTCTGTCCCCTTTAAGCCATCTGAAATTCAAACCAAACATATTGCATTATACCTGCCCTTATGCATTGAATCTAAGTTTCAAATATCATAAGGGTCCATTCAGTAATTTTGGTCCATGAAATTGTATGAAACACACAACATTACCCTTCTCCCTGGGCTTCGATTTTGTGTTCCAAATTTCATTATGATCAGTGAAGCAGTTTTCAAATGTATAAGTAATACACAAACACATAAAGACATTGTCTTTGATATAATAAATATGAATGTACACTGTCTTTACTGTCCTCTTTTTGTTACCATTTTTACCTCTCCGCAAAAAAATCGCAAATTTTATTTAATCTGCTTTTGCAGGAAGGACTGTTTCAACAAAGTCGTGTCTCGCCTTTACCTTCGAAATGCGGAGTAGACAAAACAGAGGCGGCTGAAGAAGGGGAATTTTCCTTGTGTTTTATGTCCTGTACTCTATTTTTTCGTTGTTTAAGAAAAATGTCCATTTCCTTGGTTTTGTGTTTATGTTTTTGTTTCTCATTGTGTTCGACGTTTTTTTGGTGTCCTGTACCCATATATGCATGTATATATACATGTACGTATATATATATGTATGTATATATGCATATGCTTTATTTATTAATTTGTTATTATACATACATGTATATATATATGTGTGTGTGTGTGTGTGTGTGTGTGTGTGTGCGTGTGTATTATATATATATATATATACACACACACAAAGATAAATTGATAGATACAACTGAGTGGGAAAACAAAACTATGAGACACAGCATAGTGCTTTTTTTATGTTGATAAGCCTGGTACTTATTCTATTAGTTTGTTCTTGTGAAACCAGTAAGTTATGGGGATGTAAATAAATGAACAGCAGTTGTAAAGCAGTGATGAGGGTGAAACACAGAAACAAAGTCACACACATACACTTAAATATATACATACATATATGTGCGATTGATTTTTTTAAGTTTCTGTCTACAAAATCCATATATATATATATATATGTATGTATACACTCACACACAAAGATAAATTGTGTGGGCAAACAAAAATATGAGATACTGCCTAGTGGGTTTTTTTTTATTTTGATAAGCCTGGTACTTATTCTATCATTTTCTTCTGGTGAAACCAGTAAGTTATGGGGATGTAAATAAACGAACACCAGTTGTGAGGCAGTGATGAGGGAGAAACACAAAGACACACACACACAGACTTACATATATACATACATAAATATATACGATTGATTTCTTTCAGTTTCTGTCTACAAAATCCACTGACAAGGCTTTGGTTGGTCTGAGGCTATAGCAGAAGACACATGCCAAATCACCACACGGTGGGACTGAACCCAGGACCATGTGTTTTGGAATGAAGTTTGTTACCACACAGCCACACCTGCACCTATGTGTGTGTGTGTGTATGTGTGTGTGTATGTGTGTGTGTGTGTATGTGTATGGGTGATATATGTATGCATGTATATATGTGTACATATTACATGTACATCTATATATATATACATCTACACATATACATCTTTATGTATAGAAATAAATGTATACATATACAGCTATACACACACATACACACACACACACACACAGGTGCAGGTGTGGCTGTGTGGTAACAAACTTCGTTCCAAAACACATGGTCCTGGGTTTAAATTTAAATTTAAAATAATAAGGGTGAGAAATTGAATATTAATTTGATTAATATGAATTGAAAACCAGTGGTGTAGCATATAAGACCATAGCGGATCTTCTTCTAGCAAAATGAATGTCCACTGTTAATGGTTCATCCCCCTTATATAATAGTTTGACTTTAATAGTTTCAGTATTAAAGTGAAAGTATCTGACATTACAATAGAGAGATGTTTTTTTTTCACTTTTAACACGTAATACTGAAATAGTATTGCTGTGGGCTCACCCTAGACAAGAAGTTAGAAATTCTTTTGCCCATGACACTCCCTGGACCCTAAGTAAGACACGTGTAAAATTTGAATGAAATTGGTTGTGTAGTTCTCAAGTTTTAGGGATGCACACAGACAGACACACATTCTCAGTTTTAAGCACCATTTGAGCGTGACCGTTGCCAGTACCACCTGACTGGCCCTCGTGCTGGTGGCACGTAAAAGCACCCACTACACTCTCGGAGTGGTTGGTGTTAGGAAATGCATCCAGCTGTAGAAACTCTGCCAGATCAAGATTGGAGCCTGGTGTAGCCATCTGGTTCACCAGCCCTCAGTCAAAATCGTCCAACCCATGCTAGCATGGAAAGCGGATGTTAAACGATGATGATGATATACACACACACACACATACATCCTCTCTTCTGCTCACCTTCCTGCACTTTGACAGTTTGCTCCAGCAAACCACCACAATCACCTTCCTTTTCATCTTCTTCTTCACCTTCTTCTACACAATTACTGCCACTCCCCTTTATATCATGTGGGATGGCCATTTATCCCATCTATAGCAAGAAACCTGTGCTTGTCCTCTCAGTACCTGGCCTATAACCACCTCTGTTGGTGGGATGGCCATGGTTGGAATGATGATGCCATGGATCTGTTTGATCAAAGCTAACTTGGAGTAAAACACCAACAATCAACCACCAATACCACCAACACACCCTTACTACAACTCCCACCACCATCACAACTTTCACCTTCTAACTACTGCCTTCACAACCACCACCATCACAACAGCCATCAACACCACTACAACCTTCCCCTTCCCCAACACACCATCACCACCAGGCCGTAACATTCATCAACACCCCAACCATCACCACTGCCATCAACCCACCAACACACTACCACTACCTCCACTATCAATACCACCATCCAGCATACCATTAACACAGCTTTCAATACTGTTACCACCACCACCATCATCACCACCATCACCTCCACCACCACCACCACCATCATCACCACCACCACCACCACCACCAGCATCATCACCATCACTACCACCACCACCAAAGTATCATTAAAACAAATTTCACCACCACAACTTTTCATATCTATTTCAAATTTTGGCACAAGGCCAGCAATTTCAGAGGAGGTGGGTATATCGATTACATCAACCCCAGTACACAACTGGTATTTATTTTATCAACCGCAAAAGGGATAAAAAGTAAAGTTGAGCTCAGAACATAACGACATATGAAATACCCCCATGCCTTTTGCCCGGTGTGCCCCCAACACCACCACCCTAACCGCCCAACCCAAAATCAATTCCTCAAGACACAAAAAGGTCCTCTCACCTGTTCTTTGGTAAGTTCTTCGGATTCCCAGTTGCTGAGTGTGATAGATTTGTCTTTGAACATGTCAACATTGATGATGGCTTTGGCAAGATTCATCAAACTATAACTCGTACTGGAATAATAACAAAAACAACCATGTAAACAATGATTCCAAAATTTGGCCCAAGGCCAGGAATTTCACAGGAGGGGATAAGCCAATGACATCAATCCTCAGTATACAACTGGTACTTATTTCATTGACTTCAGAAAGGATGAAAGGAAAGACGACCTTAGCAGAATTTGAACTCAGAATGTAAAGATGGACGAAATGGCATCATGCTAATGATTCTGGCAGCAACAAGATGAAGAACAACCACAAGATCAGCAGCATTTTGTCCAGTTTTGTATTCTGAGTTCAAATGCCACTGAGGTTTGACTTTGCCTTTTGTCCTTTCACGGTTGATAAAATAAGTACCAGTTACATGCTGGGGTCGATGTAATCAACTTATCCCCACCCCCCCAAAATTGCTGGCCTTGTGCCAATATTTGATATCAAAAATATAATTCTTTCTAATTTTGGCACAAGGCCAGCAATTTCTTTTAGAGGAGGGCAAATCAATTACACCGACCCCGTTACTTGACTTGTGCTTTATTTAATTGACCCCCAAAAACATGAAAGGTAAAGCTGCAAAGCTGACCTCGGTGGAATGTAAAGCTGAGAATGTAAAGAACTAAAAGAAATGGCACCAAGTGTTTCACCTGGCAGGTGAATATTCCTGCCAGGTTGCTTCCTAGATAATAATATCCTTTCCATTATAGACACAAGGCCTGAAATTTACAGGGTGAGTGGAGGGGGATACTTACTTCATCAATTCCAAAAGCAAAGCCAAGATCAGCTGAATTTGAACTCTGAATGCAGACGACTGAAATGCCATTAAGCATTTTGTCCGGGATGCTAACGATTCGGCCATTTGGCCACCTTTTTCCTTTTACTTTTATTTGTTTCAGCCATTAGACTGTGGCCATGCTGGGGCAGCACCTTGAAGAACTGAATCGACCCAGCACTTATCTCTTTTTTTAAAGCCTGAAACTTATTCTCTCAGTCTCTTCTGTCAAAATGCCAAAACTGGTCGTCAAGTGGTGGAGGGAGAGACAAACCTAACCCAAAGACACACTAACACACACAGACATGTGTGTGTGTGTGTGTATATATATATATATATATATATACGACAGGCTTCTTACAGTTTCCGTCTAACAAATCCACTCACAAGGCTTTGGTAGGTCCAAGGCTACACTTGAAGACACTTGACTAAGTTGCTATGCAGGGGTACTGAACCCGGAACCATGTTGTTGAGAAGCAAGCTTCTGACTAAAATTTCTCAAAGCAATGCCCCAGCATGGCCGGCAGTCTAATGACTGAAACAAGAGATAAAAACAAAAAAAAGACAAGTGCTGTAGGGTGAGCATCTTATATTTTTCTGATAAATGCACATTTTTTATTTGAAATTTTGAAAAATTAGATTCAATGGAAGAGATTACAATAATTTTGATAAAATTTAAGAAAATAATATCAAATATTTCTGGCAAATATACAAATAAGAAATTTGTTTTATATACTTTTATTTTAAAGTAATGATATTTTTCTTTTGAAAATTAGAAATCCTTTCATCATTTTGGTATTGGTGCCGGCTTCTGGCTTGCCAGCTCTCACTCAAACCGTTCTTGTCACATTCTGTGTCACGCTGAATCTCCATGAGAACTACATTAAGAGTACACGTGTCTGTGGAGTACTCAGCCACTTGTACGCCATTTTTATAAGCAGACTGTTCTGTTGATCAAATCAACTGGAATACTCATTGTCTCAACAGTCAGAGTCTCAGGTGTTTGCCATTACTCACACTGACAAAAGTAGTCTTGCAAACTTCCCCATCACATGACAAATGATACCTAGCATGTATATATGTGTGTGTATATATATATATATACAAATACATGTGTGTATATATATATATATATATATATATATATATATATATATATATACGAGAGTGAGTCAAAAAGTAATGCCATTTTGTTAAGGACAGGTATAATTACCAACACAGGAACATGTATCATACATCAAAATGAAGCTGGTCCTCTGTGGATCACATCCCTACTTCTCAACATAGTCGCCATTTCTCTCAATAGCAATGTTCCACTTTCGAATGAGAGCATGTATCCCTGCCCCGTAAAAATCTGTTGACTGTCCTTTGAGCCACTTCTTCACTACAGTTTCCACTTCCTTGTCATTGGACTATCATCTCTTCAGCCCCATGAAAGTAGGATTGAGAGCAAACATTATTCCAATGACGAGGAAGTGGAAACTGTAGTGAAGCAGTTAAGACTGATTTAATTATTGTTTGCATATACACCTTTCATTTAACACTTGTATGATTTCTCATAACAAAGACGCAAAGAAGGAAGACAGGATAATGAGATAGAGAGGGAGAGGGAGGAAGAGAGAATGAGAGAGGGGGAGAGAGAAAGACAGTGAGAGAGAGGGGTAGAGAGAGAGAGAGATAGGAAAGACAAATAGATAAACAGAGAGAGAGAAAACAACAGTTAAAGAGAAAGAGAAGGAGAGAGAGAGAAAGAGAAGAATGAGAATGAAGTGAAAGAAAAAAAGGACAAAACTACTCACACTGAGTATTGGGTAGGTATAAAGGGGAGGACGTTGCGAAGGTCAAGGTAACCCCTTATGTGAAGGTCATGGTCAATTCGGAGATTGCCTACATCCACACTGATGCCAACACCTATTTTCAGGATGCTGTGGACAGAAAAAGATAATCATTTAACAACAGTAATCCCTCCTTCAACGGATTATCCACATTCAAATCCTTCATCTTTTTATTTTCTATCTTTTACTTGTTTCAGTCATTGGGCTGTGGCCATGCTGGGGCACAGAAGTGCCTTGAAGAATATTTAGTCAAAGGAATCCCCACCAGCTCTTTTTCTTTTTCTTTGAAAGCCTGGTACTTATTCTATTGGTCTCTTTTGCCAAACCGCTAAGTTACAGGGGCATAAACACACCAACATAGGCTATCAAGCAGTAGCAGAGGACAAACACAAACACGTTACAGGCTTCTTTCAGTTTCCATCTACCAAATCCACTCACAAGGCTTTGATTGGCCCAAAGTTATAGTAGGAGACACTTGCCAAGGTGCCATGTAGTGGGACTGAACCCAGAACCATGTGGCTGGTAAGCAAGCTTCTTACCACATAGTCACACATGTCAGCATCATCATCATCATCATCATCATTTAACGTCTGTTTTCCATGCTGGCATGGGTTGGGCAGTTTGACTGGGGTCTGGGAAGCCAGGGGCTGCACCAGGTTCCAGTCTGATCTGGCAGAGTTTCTACAGCTGGATGCCCTTCCTAATGCCAACCACTTCGAGAGTGTAGTGGGTGTTTTTTACGTGCCACCGGCACAGGTACCAGTGTCCTGACACTGGCATCGGCCACAACTAGTCTCAGTTGGCTTGACAGGTCTACACAAGCACGGTATATCGCCAAGGGTCTTGGTCACCTGGCATTGCCTCTATGGGGCCCAACGCTCAAATGGTGCTTTTTACATGCCACCAGCATGGGTGCCAGTCAGACAGCATTGGCATCGGCCATGACTACAATTTTACTCATATGTCATCACCATCATCATAATCACCATATCCATCACCACCACCATCACCACCATCACCATCATCATCATCATCATCATCACCACTATCATCATTTTAACATCTACTTCTCCATGCTTGCATGGATCAGAAGAGAGTATATTGGTGCACCAACCAATTTCTATTTCCAAGTGTGGTAACAATCTCCCAGTTAAGGGGGAGTCAAGAGGTGCAGGATGAGTGTATATACTAGGCTTAGTGACAAGCAATGAGTACGGAGATGCTGCACATACAGAAGCACGCACACAGGTGGAGGGGGAGGAGGGGGAGCATATGACAAAATAGTTATGGGAAGAGTAAAGTGAAATTTGCTTCTTCAATTATATTTGAAAGTAATATGGTCCTTTTGGAAATGTCTACCCCTTCCATCATTTTGTGTCGGCACCAAGAAATGTGCCAAAAAGGCACTGGTGTTGGTGCCACATAAAAAGCACTCAGTCCACTCTGTGAAGTGGTTGGCATTAGGAAGGACATCTGACCCTAGAAACCAAACCAAAACAGACAATGGAACATGGTGCAGCCCCTGGCCTTACCAGCTCCTGTCAAACCGTCCAACCCATGCCAGCATGGAAAAACAGATGTTAAATGATGATGATGATGAGTGTGTGTATGCCATAGTTGCTGATATCAGTCATGGTTGCAAAATATTTCAGCTTTTGTTAGAGAAAATTATACAAGAGTTCTATGAGAGGAATTCTATGGTGAAAAACCACATTAAAAAATATTAGACACAAAAATCATCTTGTGGCTTTAAGCGATGAAAAAATGGCAAGTAACTCCCTGAATCGAAAATATCTCAGCTTTTGTTAAATAAAATTATACCAAAGTCATGTGCTAATGAAAAATCTCTGTCATTATCATCATCATCATTTAACATTTGTTTTCCATGCTGGCATGGGTTGGATGGTTTGACAGGAGGCTGTACTAGGCTTCATTGCCTGTTTCGGCAGGGTTTTTAATGGCTGGGTGCCCTTCCCCAAATCAATTCTGGTATAGAAAATAACAACCTACCTTGAATCAGCCAACAAACTTTTTAATGATGATGGAAAAGGTTTTGGCAACAAGTTCAGTCTAATAAGTACACAAAGGCCGTCTTTACCTGCCAATTGTAGCAAGGATACAGGATACCTCCTACCAAATCGAGTGATCCATTCAGCATCTAATCCCAACACCTAAAAATAAATGGACTAACAATTAATTAAAAGTAAAGCCAATTAAAAATCCAAACTGAGAGCGAATGGCATCTTCCAATAATTACGCAGCAGATATGCATCGTTGTGCTTTTATCCAAATCCTCAGCACAAGAGTGGCCGTCGGGCAAGAGGGTTGCTCCCCAGCCGCAGGGTTCTGGGTTCAGAACATTGGGCAAGTGTCTTCAACTACGGCCCTGGGCCAACCAAAGCTTTGTGAGTGGATTTGGTAGACGGAAAGTGAAAGAAGCCCATTGCATATATATATATATATATGTGTGAGTGTGTGCATGTGTGTGTGTGTGTCTTTGTTTCTGTGTTTGTCTCCCCCACCACCACCTGACAGCTGGAGTCGGTGTGTTTATGTCCTTGTAACTTAGCAGTTTGGCAAAAGAGACGAATAGAATAAGTACTTGGCTTAAAAAAGAAAAGCTAAGTCCTGGGATCGATTTAGTCATCTGTTCCTTTCTCCCTTCCGAAGAAAGAAAGTAGTAATGTCTACTTATTGAACTAGCGTTCCAAGTGGCGGCTTGTCAGATATGTGTACCATCTCTAATTAAAGAAGGGGGAGGGGAGAGAGTGACAGTGACAGGGAATATACCATTTCTTTCCTCTTCCCAAACAATAATTCTTTCTGCCTCAACGACTTCCACCTATTTAACAGTAGCAGGAATTGAAATTCTAACTTTAGCCTCAACATAAAAGTCCATTGACCCAAAAAACATCCTATTACGCATGGCTATACATATGTTTACATGGATATCTGCAATTATTACTGATCATAATTTTTTTTTCATTTTTTTTTCCCCATTCTACGGAAATTCTTCAAATGCCTGACAGTGGAACCATGATGAGCGGCAAGATGATAAAGGGAGGTAACATACAGCCAACTTGGGAGGAGTTGTTTCCCTTAGTAAAACAGCGGTCTTCTTATAGCGACTCTCAAGTATTGTAAATATTATTCAGAAACAACAGCCAAATATCACAACGCCGGACTTCAATTTCCGACCATTGAAACAAACAAACAAACAAATAATAAATAAATAAACCTATTGATTAAATTGTTCTGTGCTGATTTTATTGATACCGGGATTTAAGCTCAAAAAAGACTTAACTAATCACCTCAATAGAATTTTGTCTCCTATTTCCCGCTTTTAATAATAATAATAATAATGAAATTATTGTATACAGTGCTCAGGTGCACCACAACTTGTCAAAAGTGCGTATAGAGAATATGCAGTAATGTGCAAATGTCTGGGAAATGAACAGTGTATGAGTCAGATACATGTTTGCATGTGTATGGAGGAGAGAAAATCAGGTGTAGTGTTGGTGAATCTTAGGAAGCATGGAAGTTTTGAAGGATGCAGTGCTCCGACAACTAACAACTGATGCTGGCAGTTTGTTCCATGCTTCAGCAACTCTCAGCGTGAAAAAATGTTTCCGAAAGTCATGGAAGGAACTGTGCTGTTTTCTGACTTTGTAAACATGTTCACGGGTGTTAGACAGGTAGAGTTTGAAAAGGTGCTCAGAGTTATTGTTTGTAAGATGGTTAATAATTTTATGGGTGTCTGCCAAGTCAGTTGCCAGATGTCGGAGTTTCAATGTATCCATGCTCAGGGAAGTAGGGCATTCATAATATGGCAAATGCCTGATGGAGGGTATTCTCTTGGTTGCACGTCGCTGAATGGTTTCCAGACGATTAATATCCTGGGCAAGATAGGGGTTCCAGACCGGTGATGCAAATTCCAGGTGAGGCCGCACCATAGCTATATAAAGCTGCAGATAGATAGCCAGAGAGCGGCTCACTTGGTGAGTGGTGCCAAGACACCCTCAGCCTTCTTGGCAATTTTAGCGATGTGTTTTGTGCAACGCAAATCGCAGTCGACAATAACGCCTAGGTCACATTCACAAGAAGACTTTTTGAGATTAGTGTTGTGGAGGGAGTAGGTGGACACTGGGTTTCTCCACCCAAAATGCATGGTGTTACATTTGTCCATAGCCAGCTTGAGTTGCCAGTTCATGATTCACTGCGGCATTGTGTCCAGGTCTGATTGCAATAAAGATCTATAGTGTACAGGATCTGTCCTCTTTATTTCGAGGTACAGCTTGATGTCATCTACATATTTCAGCACTGTGGCATTCTTTAAGTTGGCATCTTTGTCATTAACATATGCAACAAATAAAAGGGGGCCACGAACAAATCCCTGTGGTTCACCAGATGTCATCTCATAGGGTGAAGAGTGCTGTCCTAGAACTGTGACAACCTCTTTTTGGCCGATAATGAAGGACTTCAACCAGTTATAAAGATCGTCTCTTACACCCATTGCAGAGAGTTTCACCATAAGTCTTTTGTGTGGCACAGAATTGAAAGCCTTAGCAAAGTCTAGGTAAACAACATCCACCCAGGATCCGCGATCAGTGATTCGGGTAATGTCCTCAAGAAACTCAATGAGTTGATTACAGCAGCTGGAGTTAGGAATAAAACCAAATTGTGACGGTTGGATGAGGCTGTGAGACTTCCAGAAGTTCCAGAGGGTTTCTCTGACACAAGATTCCATCAGTTTGGTGATGCAGCTAGTAAAACTGATGGGGCGATAGTTGACATGTGAAGTGTGATCACCTTTTTTGAACAGAAGGATAACACTGGCAGTTTTCCACTGCTCTGGAGTAGCACCATTGTCAATACAGAATTGAAAGTTGGTTTAGAAGAAAGTACCCACCGCGTTTGAGAAGTAGGTATGTAACACTATCAAGACCAGGAGAGGCATAGTTACGTTTATTCTTAAGGTGGTGTTGTTTCTGTTGTTTCTGTGGCATTGCTTCTGTAAATTTCATAGTAGTTATAGAGTCCGGTGTCAAAGGCGACGGAGATGGAGCATTTTGATCTTTGACAGTAAAGATGCCTGCATAGCATCCAGCAATGATTTCTGTACATTCTTTGGGATTGCCAGTAATCTGCCCTGTGTGGGGATTGCGAAAAGGACCAACTGGAGAGTGAGGTCTCTGCTTTGAACATACATACTTCCAGAACACTTTGCTGTCAGGGTTGGTTGCTAAGAACTGCCTTTTTTGTCACCTGCTTGAGGTGGTTGGCTGACCTATTGTGCTTTTTCCTATTGATCCTTGATTTGTGCAATTTGTATTCCTGTTCAGCATTACGGCGTTCTTTCCTGGCAATTCGGACTGCTGCTGTCTCCCAAATTGCACTATTGGGTGGTTTTTTTGTGCTTGCGTGGTACCGATGCTGCACATGCCATCCATATTGAATTCAGAATGTTCTGGAGTATAGTGTTCACATCTCCAGAGGCATAAAATTCGAGCCAGTTTGGGCATCGCAGCTCGGTACAATAAGAGTTCCAGTCAAAGCAGGTAGTTTGAAGATGGTTGTGGTTTTTGTTACAATCAGAGACAAGTTGGCCATGATCATGGAATGATCAGAGTCACCTAAAGGTTCTTCAGTAGTGACACTAATAATTGTTTCAGGAGAAGCAGTAAATAACAGATCCAAAGTGTTGTTACCCCTTGTGGAGGAGGTAACGACTTGGGACCAATTTGAATTCAGTACCAGTTCAAAGAAATGATTTGCACTTTGCAGCCAACAGAGGGCCTCCCAGTCAATCCCCACCAACATCTCCTGTCCCGGTTTTACTTATTGAATACCTAATTCTCGTCGACAGAATTTTGGAAGGAATATCCACCCCTCAAAGTGCCATGCCTCTTGAGTAAAGAAAAGTGGTTGAAAGTGAGACCAGGGCAAAAATTGAAAATTTGAAAAAGAAAAGAAAAAAACTTCAGAATTGTAATATCCGTTGTCTGAACTACACGATTACTAAAAAGACGCAGGCGTGGCTGTGTGCTAAGAACTATAACCTCGGGCCAACCGAAACTTTGTGAGTGGATTTTGGGACACGGAAACTGAAAAAGCTTGTCGTATACAAATGTATGTGGGCAGGCGCTTGTGTATGTGAGTTTTTCCCATCACCACCACCGCTTGGCAACCGGTGTTGGCGTCTTTACATCCTCATACCTCTGTGGTTCAGCAAAAGAGAACCAATAGAATAAGTAGCAGGATTTTAAACAAATAAGCATTGGGGTCAATTCATTCTACTAAAAATTCTTCAAGGCGGTGCCCCAGCATGGCCACGATTTAATGATTGAAACAAGTAAAAAAGAAAAATTAAGAGGACGGGAAAAAAAAACTATCCTTTTCCTTTTCCATGTGGCATGGGTCTTTAGAAGACAGCTATTCTGAAACTCCCAAGTCGATGGTGGTGATGACAATATACCCAGAACCATCCTGATTTCCAACATTGGTAATGCTTATTATACAAGCAAAAGTTAAACGAATCCTGACACAAAATTCTAACAAGTATTTTGTTTGTTCAAAGGTTTCATTGCCCTTCTTTTACTGTGACAGGCACGTCCTGGCCATGCAACAAACAGCCCCCAACATTCACATAAACAACAAAAGTGTTTAAGTCGATGTATCTCTGTTGGTTCAAATGATAGGGAGCCAGTTGTTCAATTAACTGAACCTTCCAGCTCATTAAATTAGCATATAAGTGGAGGTGTGCTCCTCAGATACATGTGCCCTTAACATAAGTCTCGGGCAGAATGAGCATGACATAGCGGAACAAGAATTAACCTTTGAACAACAGATACAATCCATCCAACCAGCTCAGAAACAGACTCTGTCTCACCCATCATCATCATCACCATCACCACCACACATTGAATGCAGATAACATGCGAAGGTTCGGGAGGAACGAAGCTGGTATGTTCTGCTGGGGGTGCACGTGTGACAGATCATTGGTATATTGAGAGAGAAGCTGAGCATAAGAGGAATTAGATGCAATGTACAAGAGAGGAGACTGCACTGGTTTGGTGATGAAGATGATGATCATGATGGTAATGATCATGATCATGATGATGATGTCGAAAACAATGGTAACAAAGTTTCCAAGATGAAATTGAAGATGATCACCCACATGGATGCACACAAACTTTGCAAAGACAAGATTTGCATACAAGACAAATAACACCACACACACACACAGAGGACAAAAACTTTAAAGGTACCATTGAGTTTGCAGAATGTATAGAAAGTGTTTAGAGTGTATAGTCGCGATTACATACCGGGATGCTTTCACACTGCTCCAGAAGTGTGCGATAAACCGAATTCCATTCAGAGTGTGTACAGACAATTTTAATGTCCATAGGGGGCAACACTACATGTTTTTCCATCAGGAGTTCCCGAGGGGCTTTCATGAGGAAACTGTAGATCTTACGGAGAAGAAAACCTGGAATTGGAAGATGAAGTAAGACAATAACAACAACAGCAACAATAAATGCAGTGTGGAAGGGAGAGGCAAGTATAATCGATTAGATTATCTTCAGTACTTAATCTGTAAAATGTTTATTGACACCAGGACAAAAGACAAAACCAACTTTGGCAGGATTTGAACTGGGAACATAAAGGTATTTAATTACCACAAGACCTTTTTCTCTATTATTCTTATGATTCTGTTTATCAGCTGCTCTAACAACAACAACATATTAACATGTTAGCATTTAAACTGGCCTGATCCAACCTCTCACACCTACTCTACAATGTTAGTCTAGAAAAATATACAGTCACATCATCGAAATCTCAAGACTACAAGATAATTAAGTAAGCCTTTTATTTGATAAAATAATCAGAATGGGAAACGGTTAAACAGGAAAATAACTGAGAGCAGCAGAAAGTAAGATGGTAGAATGGTGCTTCCTTTTATAAGCCTGGGAAGGATGGAAAGATGAGGCTGACGAGGACAGGATTTGAACACAGAATGTAAAGGATCATTCCTCTAAAGGATAATCAGACATTTTATCTGATACTCTATTGACATTTCTCCAAAGAAGTGGAGATAAATCTATAGAATAGAAGAAGAAGAAGAAGAAGAAGAAGAAGAAGAAGAAGAAGAATCATTTCTACTATAGGCACAAGGCCTGCTCTCTCACTCAATCATAATAATAATAATAATAATAATGGTTTCAAATCTTTCCACAGGAGCAGCCATTTTAGGGGAGGGGATGAGTTGATTACATCAACCCTAGTATTTCACTGGTCCTTAATTTATCAGCCCCGAAAGGATGAAACGTAAAGTCAACCTCGGTGAAATAATAATAACAATAATAATCATGTTTTATCTTGTACTTGCTTTAATCATTAGATTGTGGCCATGCTGGAGCACCACCTTGATGACCTTTTAGTCAAATGAATGAACCCCAGGACTTTTCTACTGATTTCTTTTGCCAATTCACTAAGTTACAGGGATGTAAACGCACCAACACTGGTTCTCAAGTGGTGGTGGGGACAAACACAAACGCACACAAATATATATGACGGGCTTCTTTCAGTTTCCATCTACCAAATCCACTCATAAGGCTTTGGTCGACCTGAAGCTGTGGTTGAAGACACTTACCCAAGGTGTCACATAATGGGACTGAACCCAGAGCCATGTGGTTGGGAAACAAGCTTCTTACCACACAGCTACACCGAATAATTATAATAATAATTCTACTAGAGACACATCATCAACATTATCATCATCACTTAACATCTATTGTCCATGCTGGCATGGGTTGGATGGTTTGACCAGGGCAACCTGAGGAGTTGCACCAGACTCCAGTCTGATTTGGCACAGTTACTATGACTGGATGCCTTTCCTAATGCCAACCACTCTGAGTGTGTAATGGGTGCTTTTTACATGCCACCAGCATCTGCCACAACAACTATTTCACTTGGTTTGATGGGTCTTCTTCTCTAACATAATGCCAAAGATCTTGAGGCCCAACGCTTGAAAGGTGCTCTTTACATGCCACTGGCATGGGTGCCGGTTACATGACTGGTCCAGCATCAGCCATGACAACAATTACACTTGGTTTGACAGGTCTTCTCAAAACATGATGTGTCACCAAAGGTCTCAGTCACAAGTCATTGCCTCCATGAGGCCCAAAGTTCAAAGATCATGCTTCACCACCTTATCCCATGTCTTCCTGAGTCTACCTCTTCCACAGATTCCCTCCACAGTCAGAGATCAGCACCTCTTTTCACAGCTGTCCTCGTTCATACACATCACAGGATCATACCAGCGCAGTCGACTCTCTTGCACACCATATCTGATGCCTTTTATGCCCAACTTTTCTCTCAAGATGCTTACACTTTGTTCTGCATGCACACTGACATTGCACATCCAGTGAAGCATGGTAGCTTCATTTCTTTAAAGCCTACATATCCTCAGCTGTTACAGCGCATGTTTCACTGCTGTGTAGTATAGCTGTTTACACACTGGTATCATAGTCTGCCTTTCACTCTGATGGAGAGGTCCCTTGTGGCCAGCAGAGGTAAGAGCTCTCTGAACTTTGTCCAACCTATTCTTATTCTCACAATTACGCTCTTGGAGCATCCACCTCCACTACTAACTTGGCCACCAAGATAATGGTAGCTATCTACTACCTCTAGCTTACCCAACTGGCAGTTGATGGGGTCTATTTTCTGTATATTTTCAGTATTTAGTGCATCTTTCACACACAAAATCTATCTTCCCTGTTAACCTTCCTTTGATATTGCCACACCTCATATGTGTCCATAGCTTACACCAGGCACATCTTATGGAGTTTCTACCTATGCCTTTCCTACAGATCAAGCAGGGTCATCTACCTGAAGGTGATTTGCCTGCTCTCCTACTTACACAAGGCTTGAAATTTTGGAGAAAGGGACCAGTCAATTGTATTAATCTCAGTGCTCAACTGGTACTTATTTTATCGACCCCAAAAGGATGAAAGGCAAAGTCAACCCCTGCAGAATTTGAACTCAGAACATACAGATGGACGAAGTGCCACTAAGCATTTTGCCTGGCGTGCTAACAATTCAGCCAGCTCACCACCTTGGAAATAATAATAATAATAATAATAATAATAATAATAATAATAATAATAATAATAACGGATTCTTCTAATTTTGGCACAAGACCAGCAAATCCTGGGGAGGGGTTAAGTCAATTACAACAACCCCAGATTACAACTGGTACTTATTTTGCAAAGGATGAGAGGCAAAGTACAGATGGACAAAATGCCACTCAGCATTTTGACCGGCATGCCCACTGCCTAAATAATAATAATTCTTTCTATTATAGGCACAAGGCCTGGAATTTTGAGAGAGGGTACTAGTCAATTACATTGACCCTAGTGCTTGACTGGTCCTTATATTATTATCCTCCCCCCCCCAAAGGATGAAAGATAAAGTTGACCTCAGTGGAATTTGAACTGTGAACATAAAAAGCTGGACAAAACACCAGAAAGCAATTGGTCCAACCTGCTCAGGACACAAAGCCAGCAGAATGGGTTTGTTGGGGGGAGAAGATTACATCAACCCCAACAGCTCAACTGGTACTTTACCCATGACAGAGAGATAAAAATAAAAAAGTTAACCTGAACTGGATTGAACTCATGATGTAAAAAGCCAAAATAAAATAACACCAGACATTTTGCCCAAAGCTCTAATGACTCTAGTAAGCCATAGATAATTACTTCTTTACATTTGCTCCCAATGGAAGAGAGGGTAGTGTTGAGTTGTAGGAGTAGTGGGTTGTTACAGGTGGGTGCACACACAGTGCTTCTAGAACTCAATTTCGCTGAGGTGGGCAGGTCTTCTCAAGAACCCCATGTGGCCAGACATATTGGTCCTTTTCTGCCAACAGAGGTAATAACTCTCCAAACTTGCACCATCCTATTCTTATTCAATCAACAATACTTTCAGAACATCCCCTGCCATTGCTAAGTTGGTCATCAAGGTAAAAGGAACTGCTACAACTTCAAGGGAGCCTCCTGAGCATTCAAGGGTTTAATTCACATGTTTCCTTAGGGCTTATTGCGATTTGCCACATACAATTACCTACTTGCAGTGTCTTTGAGTTTGTCTCCCAATTCACAACTAGTGTTCACAGCCCCATAATTTAGCAGCTTGGCCATAGAGAATCTACAGCACTAATTTGTATGAGGGAAGAATTTTGTAAACTATACTTTCTAAAGCTGAGGGCACATCATTGAATAGTGAGAAGGCAGTGCAGTCCAGCACACCCCCTTAGCAACGGGTATGTTGGTCTGTATCTGCTGTGAATCGAAGAGTCCGACTCACCACACACAGTCTCAACACTCATTCACTTTGCAGGCGAGAGGAGATGGTACGTTAAAAGTACAATTGTCTACTGAATACAACACAGTGAACAAGTTCTTCACTTTGGATAATTTTGTATACTGTTTAGCAGAAGAGCAATCTTCTATTTCACGATAGGATTTGTTTTTGTTTTGGAGGGTAATGACTAAATGAAGGTAATTTTTTTACTATAACACCCGTTTCACGAGACTGGTGTAATCTCTGATCGGCGGGCCTTCGGAATAGCTTTCATGGAGAAGAAGGACGGTTGATTTAGCCTGTGAAAAACATTTTTGTCCAAAAACATTTTGTCTTTCATGTGCCCTTATCCGGCATTTTTTTTTACCTCTTCTTTCTCCAAGACGTGGATTCACTATATATCAGAATCTTCTCCACAGGGTATAAGAATTTCAGTTGCAACCGTCAGAAACAGAAACGTGTAGTATTTTGGGAATGTCATCAGGGCCCAGAACCCCAGTATGCAAATCGTAAGGCAATGGTTCTCAAATGGGGTCCATATGGCCCTTGAAGGTCTTTATAAGATTTTATTGTTAAAATTTATGCTCATTTCTGATATGCACAAAATATTTGAACAATTTTCTTATAAAAATTCCAAGTAATATATAATTAAAAAATATAATAGGACTTTTTAAACATGGTATAGTTTTGAAAGACCATCCGAATTCTATGGGAATCAAAGGGTTCGTAGTTTTAAAAATATGGTCGAGAAGCCCTGTCTTAGAGAGAAGGGTCTATGGTGAGAAACGAAGCGAGGAAACGAAAATGCGAGCTGGACGACATCAAAGGAAGGACCAGAATAATCCTGGCTGAATACATAATAATAGCGAAAGGCATGAATCGGAAGAAAGAGACGGTTCCTGTGTTTTTGGTCCTCAACAATGAAAACGATAAGACACAGACTGGAATCAGTTGCTTCATCGAACTCACTTTCTTTTATTTTTACTTTTCTCCCTCTGGAATACTCAACCACATATTCTATGGTATTTAACAAGTTTAGTTTTGGTTCTTCGCCAAACCGACGCCAGATTCATTTTCTTGGAGGAATTCTGGTCGAAGGACCCCATATAAACCCTCATAACTTTTTCATTTTTTGAAACTTTTAGAAATTTTTTTCCAATTTCTCTTCTACCGACGGGAATTCATAGGATTATGGAAATAAATGATTTAAAGGCGATTTAGCTGTTGTTTCCAGCACACCCGTAACGCGTGTATGAAAGTGTTACTCACCGACCATCTTTACGAGGAAAGCATCCAAAGGTCTGTTGAAAACCTGATTGCAGAGGTAATTGGAAGTTTGCCGGTAGAAATTGACCATTGCTTCGGGAGAAACGGTTTTGTTTGTTACTCCGTGTAAACCGACATCGCACAAAGACAGGGACACACGCACACACACATGCACACACACGCACAGTCGTAAACACACACACACGCACAGTCGTAAACACACACGCACACAGTTGTAAATACACACACACACGCACGCACACACAGTCGTAAACACACACGCATACTTGAATCATTTCATTCACGATTATCTCCCTTCCTCCATGCGTCTTCAAGAAGGACGGAGAGGGGGGAGGCGGTGTCGGTGTAATCCACAGTTATCTCCTCTTCCCTTCCCCCTCCTCCTCCTCCTCTTCTCCGAAGGGATTTCCTTTTACACAAACAAAATCCCTAAGTTTTCGCCAGATCCTTTAAGATTAAACTACACTCACTCTCCGCTGTACGAAACTGTTATTCATTTGATCGCATCATAGTTTTCGATGGCAAATGCAAGCTCGACGGTGAACTCTACCATTATCCCCTTTTTTTCTATTTCCTGTTGAGCTTTCTGCAAATACGATAGGGTCACATATATGTAGTATAGGGAATGGAAAGGAAGAAAAGCCTACATAGATTGGGATTATCCAATTAGTAAATTCCTTCTACGGATGCTTCAAAATCTAAAAACAGTAAGCAAAGGGATATGTGTGTGTGTCTGTGTGTATTGATTTGACTGCTATTTTCTGTATCAAAATATGTTGATTCAACAGAAAAGGTCGGCTTTGTAAACTGAATTCAACAATTAAAGATGTGACTTTTTTCTATCCGTATTTTTGTTTGTTTGTGTGTGTGTGTGTGTGTGATAAAACTTACATATAATCTTAGATGAAAATTGGCCCAGACCAAGTCTAACTTAAGTATCCCTCGATAGGATCTGTTAAGTCATTTTCAAGTCAAGTTTTATGGAATCATGGCTCCTTTGAGTTGTTGCTGACCAGGTCTAGGCGGCTTGGTATCCGTTGAAGACATTTCTCCTGATATCGTTTGGTGGTAATGGACTCATTTGCTTCTTTGATTTGCTTTGAGATATTGTGAAATAGAGAAGGATCTGTTGAGGGAAAGAAATTATGTTGCAGTGAATTTATGTATTGTGAGCCTGAATTGTGTAGGGGGCATATGGGCACGCGGTCCCAGCCTTGGATGAATTCTGAATTTGATGTTAAAGTCGTTTAGGCAAATGATGGGGCGCTCGCGACGGCATTGAAGAGAATAAAGTTTTGATGTTTTAAGGTTGTCCCAGATAATGCTCTCTCAAGTTGCATGTTTTGTTTGGCGCGGGTATACCCCAAGGGACAGCGGTATTCTAGGTGTGGCCGTACAAAGGAGGAAAAAGGGGCAATGATGATATCTTGTTCTCTGAACCGGAAAGTTCTGAACATCTAGGAATTTATCCTGAGAGCCATATCGACTTTATTGTTGATATGAGCTCTCCAGCCGAAATTGTCAACAATTACTCCTAAGTCCCTGATATTAATGGATGTTATGAGTGGTTCCACTGAAGGAAGAGAATGTGACAGTCAGAGTGCATTCTCTTTTGCGAAGGGCATCAATTCAAATTTCCCCTCATCTTACATCATATCGTTTTTGTCAGCTCATTGGCGGCTAAATGAAAGAAAATATGTCGAAGGATTTGCTGAAGTTCAGAAATATGACACCAGAGTTCGAACCTGGTCCCTGCATCATTGATGTGATGCAAACGGTGTGTTAGGCAGTTCCTGCTGCGGCGGCGAAAGCCATGCTCGTTGCAGTTTAGATGATTATGACTCTCCAGGAAGCCAGTTACTTTTTAATCTCACTACCAGGAGATAAAATTAGTGGGGGTGCTGCTTCGGAAAAAAATTAGCCGTTGTTTTTATATTGTGTAAAAGGAAACAAACATATAAACAGAAAATTTATACATAAACTTGATCGGTTCGCGTTTTAGCTATTGCCGGGGAGTGTGTTTAATTTGTTCACTAAACACCGCCGCGAATTCCCTCTTGTTTTTCAAAAATCCCCAATAAATCACAAAATAAGATGGGGGGAAGAGCATCTGCCCTATCTTTCAAATCCTGGCAGGAACACTGAAGCTGGAAGCAGGGTAATAATCTAATTCTACATTTTATCACATTCAAAAATATAAACACGTTTTTAAGCACAACACACGCGGAGTCAAAAAGAAACACTACCTTTCACCCGGCACTGTCGTTCAGTGGTTTCCCTTCATGGCAGAATTAATAGTCAAGACTTTTTAAACATTTTATCTGACCAAATTCATCCTGTGGTTGCGGAACTGTTTCCAGAGGGAAATGCAATCATTCAGGATGATAATGCACCAATTCACGCAGCTAAAGTTGTTACTGAATGGCACAAGGAACATTCCAGTGAAGTTGAACATCTTATCTGGCCACCACAGTCCCCAGATCTCGATATTATTGAACCTTTATTGTGCATTTTAGAAAAAAAGTAAGGAGTCGATATTCTCCTCCATCATCACTTCAAGAACTGGAGACTGTTTTAGCTGAAGAATAGACAAAAATTCCTTTGGAAACAATTCAAACTTTGTACGAGTAGAATTCAAGCTGTAATTACTGACAAGGGCGGTTTTACCCCATATTAAAATAAATTTGTTTGAAATTTTAAGGTGTTTCTATTATTTTGTCCAACCCCTGTATATATTGTCTCAGCATATTTAATATTGTACGCGTCATTCGTTCAACCCCAATATAACACCACTCATTATAAATAACTTGCAGGACCTTGTTTGGCAAGCAACAAGCGGGTGGATACCCGCTTGTTGCTTGCAAAGACAGCGGGAAATTTCTTTGTCCTGTCAAGAGATTGATGTTTCCACTTGATCCATGACCTCGCTGTGTCACGTGGGGGGTTCGAATGGACAGCAAGTGAGCTACATTAGCATAAGCTGTGCATATAATGGCATTTCCATCTTTCTTGCTGGAATGTAATTATTATAAATGCCAGCGCTCTGTAAGCGAGAAATCAGAGAGAATCTTAACCGCCACACTGTGAATGAGGCAGCAGTCTGAGGAACTGAGCAGCAACAGTGGAGGTAGCAACAATGAAGAGGTGGAGGAGGACTTCTTCAGTGGTGTCACCTAACAAAAAGAGAGCGGAAGCCACGGGTCACTGAAGGACAAGGCCCAGAATTTAGGAAAGACCTGGTTGGAGACCAACTCCAAAGATCTACTGACAGATGCTGCCTTCTTGAGTGAGCAAGTGTTGGTGGACTTGTTCATCAAGTTCAACACCCTCCCTGTGCTGCCGTTGGACGTTTATTTTCCTTGGACACGGACATCTTGAGTGTCAAGAGATCGTCCTTGTCTGATGAAAATTTTAGTATGTTCATTTTCATGAAGGATAACGTGAATCTCATCAACAACAAAATGGAGGGATCTTTTCCTTTTGAACGGCACTTTGTAACATAATTTCTAGGTAACTAAAACGTTTTAAACTTCGTATATTGGTAGAATGTGTTTATAAAACATCATTTTCTCTTGGCTTTATTGAGAAAATTCTATAGGTTGTAACAAATTTCGTCTAAAATTTCTTGCATTTCGGCAATTTTAACCAATCAATTACCTCCATTGACATAAATAACATTCTGCGCATAATGAATATGTCCCTCCTTTAAGAAACAGATTGGGTTTATTTACATTTGTGAAGAAAAAAAGATACCCTTCCCCCACCCCTAACCCTAAATCTAAAATAGATTGAAATGCAATAGATCGATACTAGGGTCATAATTATAGGTGACATTTTCATTTGACACCGCTAGAAAAAAAATCCTATTTTCCGTAGCCGTGTCGTATGAAATTGTCACCCATAATTATAACCCTAGTATCGATCTATTGCATTTCAATCTATTTTAGATTTAGGGTTAGTTAGGGGTGGGGGAAGAGTATCTTTTTTCTTCACAAATGAAAATAAACCCAATCTGTTTCTTAAAGGAGGGACATATTCATTATGCACAGAATGTTATTTACGTCAATGGAGGTAATTGATTGGTTAAAATTGCCGAAATGCAAGAAATTTTAGACGAAATATGTTACAACCTATAGAATTTTCTCAATAAAGCCAAGAGAAAATGATGTTTTATAAACACATTCCACCAGTATACGAAGTTTAAAACTTTTTAGTTACCTAGAAATTATGTTACAAAGTGCCGATAAGAGAGCATAAATAGGTTTTCGTCTTTTTTGAATAAGTCTAAGTCCGTTGGCTACAGTAGATGGGGTGGGACAATAGTCGTGCTGATGACGGTTACTGAGCACAGAACACATGCAGCACCGTTCTCTCGTCTCCAAACAATAAACTCGTCCGTCCTTTTCCTTGATGGTATGTTAACTTTGGAGAATTCTTCTCAAGTGGAGCTAGCTTTAATTACTATTTAGTAATTATAATGCACCCTTGAGGGGCAGAGACGATTTTAATTAATCAATAATTAATGTTGTGAGGTCTTTTGGTATATTTGTATGTTTGTAGTTCAAATACACACCACTGGTCATTTTGAGTTATTTCTCTTAGCTCATTTTTGCTTTTATATACACGCACACGCACAAACATATACACACACGTATTTATATTTACTAATTGAAACTATTTTGGCCGAGTAAAACTTTTAAAAGACGACGCCCCAGCATAAGCTGCAGTCAAAGGAAAACTTGACAACAAAAAAACTCAAAAAGGAGAAGGAAAAAATATAACGTTCCCATGCCGGGAATCGAACCCGGGCCGCCTGGGTGAAAGCCAGGAATCCTAACCACTAGACCACATGGGAAGTCACGACAATGACGTTTCATTAATGCTATACTTGATAGGTATTTCTAGCCTGCATTCAGTCTTCCTCGCTGCACCTTTTTTCAACTCCTACTCAGTCACGCCTTCCACAACTTCTCCTTCCACAACTCTCCTTCATTCACCAACTCCTCCTCCTCCTCCTTCTCCTCACTCCCATTAGTATCTCTACCTTCTTCTTCTCTCAAAACACTCGTCTTTTTTACTTTCTTACTCTCATTGCTTATTCTTTGCCTTTCTTCCATTCATTCCTCTCCTTCTCTCTCTCTCTCTCTCTCGTCTCCTCTTGTCATCATCCTCTCTTTTTTCTCGTCGTCGTCTCGTTCTCTCTCTCTTTATTTTCTCTTCTTTCTTCTTTACTCTCTCCCTCTCTTTCCTATCCAGGACATTTCAAAAGTGCTGTTGTTGCTGTTGCTGTCGTTATTGTTGCTGTTTTAGCGCTTGTTGCTATTAAAATAGAGATAATTTAGCAACCTTTCGATAATTATTATTTTTCTTTACATTTTGGTCGGTGCTGATGAAACAAAACTTGATTTCGAAGACACTCAAGTCTCGACAATCTAGTTTTTTGGGGTTTTTTTTAGAGACGATAAAGGTTTGGTCTGGGATATATCTTGTTATTTCTAGCAGGTCGAGCGACTCGGTTGAGGACCCTTTTCTACACGTCATTCTTTCGACAGACTACCTCTTAGTAAATATCACCCGCATGCTATAGATGGAGATAACATCGCCGAAATCTATGACCCCGCTACAGTTTCAATCCTCGGTGGTGGTGGTGGTGGTGGTGGTAGTAGTAGTATGTTATCTTTTATATTTTGCTTGTTTCAATCATTAGACGGCGGCCATGCTGGGGCACCGCCTTGAGGAATTTTAGTCGAACGAATCGACTCAAGTACTTTCTTCGATTTGATTGTACTTGTAATTCAAAGCTCGACCCTTGTAATGTAATGTCATGATTTTAGAGTTCCATTACAAATACATACCATTCGGCTTGATAGACAAAAACTGCCAAATTTCCTTCCTAGCCAATACTAAAGACCGAAAGAGAGCATCGGTTCGTTTTTAACTACAGGCCAACTCAGTGAATGTTGAACTGAGGTGAAACAAAAGCTGCATCAATCCAAAGTGCCAAAATTCGTGTAATGGGCGGCCGTTTAGTTAACATCAAACATGATAAAGCAAATGAGCAAGTGGTCATTGCCGGGAGTGTCTTAGGTCAGATGTCCAATTGATAGCAACAAAAAACAATAACAAAAAGGGGCAAAATGCATTTATTTTTGTGAAGAGAACATTTTTCTATTTTTTTGCTCGGTGCAGCTTTCAAAAATTCCACAAGTTATATCCAAGACGTTTTTATAACAAATTAACCAGAGTAATTAGTCTTTATAACAACTTATCTTAGTCACCATTGAAAGCAGTTAAAGGTACTTTGGATTTTGTTTTTTATCTCAAATCTAAACAAGAAAGAATGGAACTTCTTCAAACTTGCCATTTTCATTTATGCTTCTCTTCTATAGAAATGCCTTGTCACTTGGCAAAAATTCTCCAAATTCTGAATCTTGTGTTCCTTCTATTTAAGAGTGAATTTAAAGATTCTTAATAAAATATGATAACGCCTGCATAGAGCGAGGAATCGGTTAAGAGAATCGGTTCCGGTGCGTTAACACTGTTACCCCAACAACAAAAGCAGTGACAACAACTGGACCAATGATGAGAGAATGGTTGAAAACTGCTTTTCTTATTCGAACCAAGTACGATTTTATACTGTTTCCCAAACTCTTAATGATACCGGGCTTAGCCTGCACTGCTGGTTCATCGTTGACAAGCGGAGCTGGAAAAAGAAATGGAAAAAGAGACATTGAACATGGATCACAACAAGAAATGAGGCAACAATCAAAACAGAAAACCAAATTGGATTAGATACACTTTCACTACTTACAGAAAAGGGCCAAGTTACAATTGCCAGGAGGCCAAACTGCTGCCAACCATGCCCATCACTAAGGGTGTGCACTGGACAGTACTGCTCCCCACACTCCTCCCTATTCAATGGTGTCCCCTCAGATTTACAGTGATACACTTATTTCGAAACTCCACTTTAGCAGTATTACAAATTAATGCCCTCCGAATATTCTGAAGCATCTCCAGGCACCAAAGAATGGTAACAGGCCTGCAACATCACCTTCTCTAGGTAGTCTTGGGAGTTCCATGCCTAGTGATATGCAAAGATGTAATGAGACTGACATTGGACAACACCCAAGGAACTCAGCCTCCGTCCTACAAACAGTTTTATATTTCCCTTTGTTATATACTCTCTTTTAACCCAATGAGAAAAACTATGTGGTTGTTCAACCTGCTAGAAATAGCAGCTGCCTTCAAATAATACTCACTCATAAAGAAAAATTTAAGAAAACAAAGACATAAACTTGGCATTATTTTTTAAAATGGAACCCTTTTGTTACCATATTTCTGTTGAGATGTTCTGTGTTTATTTCACTTTTAAAAATAACAAAGAATTTAATAAAATAACTTTTTAAGTTTGTGTTAGGAACATAAATTACAACTAAGATTTGGTGGAATATTTTAATTCTATTTGAAAACAAGACATTTGTACAAGAGAGTCAGAGACAAGTGAGAGGCAGGTTGGTACCAAAAGGGTTAAAGAACATAAACAAGGGCAAGCGTCACAAGTGGAACACATTTGGTCAAACTTTTATTCACTCAGCCATAACCAAGGCTCAAACGTTTATTCACTCAGCCATAACCAAGGCTCAAACGTTTATTCACTCAGCCGTAACCAAGGCTCAAACGACAATGACTTTCATTGCTTTAGTTTTTCTCAGCCTTTCTCTCTCTTTCTTTCTCTCTTTATCTCCTCTCTCTCTCTCTCTCATACTTATTTTGATGTTCCTTACATTTTTATGGTATTCTATTGCTTTTTTGTGTATGGGGGGGGAGTATATTTAATCAGTGAGTGAAGGGCAATACTTCATGGCCCTTTATTTTTCAGGACCTCTAAGACTAGTAGAGAGGAAAGGAGAAAGTTATCCTCATCTGTGTTGCATACTGAGACCATTGAGGTTCCAACTCTTACAACACACCCGCCTCTTCATCCAGGTGATCCAACATAGGTTGATCAAGCCCAGGCCTCTGTCCAAAGCAACATTCTTCTGACCCCCACCAATCACCTCTTTTCAGCCAGAGCCACCTTGATGCTTTCTCTGTAGCTTTCATGTTATTTTCAACAGTTCTTCTTTTCTGCTTTTTCTTGGACAGGAGGCTCCACAGGTATGGCGGAAGCAAAGTGCCAGGAACAGGAACAGGTGAAGGTGGGCAGCTGAGAATCTGCAGATTGTTTCCTTTCTTCAGAAACCAAGAAAAAGACTTCAAGAGGACAGTGTGTATCTGATGGAAAAGCTCAACAGCCTGTCTCAGACATCTTTCATTGCTGAGTCACATGCTGTAGAAAGCAAACCATTCTGGCCCTTTTTGAGTCTCTCCTTCACAAAGATGATCGTCCTGGCTGTAATGCAACCATTTTGTAGTGTAAATGATCTTTTTGTTAATAGCTTCAACAATAGTCTTAAGGACTTGGTCAAGTCCCTGGTGATAGTGTCCTTCACCTACTAAGGGAGCATGCAAGTGTTTGCACTATACTCCATATGAATTGGTCGGATGGGTTGGGGAGGACAGCATACAGCCCCTAAGTGAAGAACTTGACCCACTCACACATGCCCTGCTACATGACATGCAACTTAATCACCTGGTCTTGTATTGTCACTCAAGTTTCATGCCAATACAATGATGGCATAAAAGATTTTAAACTTTTAAGAGAATGTAGGCGTAGGAGTGGCTGTGTGGTAAGTAGTTTGCTTACCAACCACATGGTTCTGGGTTCAGTCCCACTGCGTGGCACCTTGGGCAAGTATCTTCTACTGTAGCCTAAGGCTGACCAAAGCCTTGTGAGTGGATTTGGTAGACAGAAACTGAAAGAAGCCCGTCGTATATGTGTATATATATGTATATGTGTGTGTATATGCTTGTGTATTTGTGCCCGCAACATCGCTTGACAACCGATGCTGGTGTGTTTATGTCCCCGTAACTTAGCAGTTCGGCAAAAGAGACCAATAGAATACATACTAGGCTTACAAAGAATAAGTCCTGTGGTCAATTTGCTCAACTAAAGGCGGTGCTCCAGCGTGGCCACAGTCAAATGACTGAAAGAAGTAAAAGAGTAATGTGAAGTAATTATTTTTGGAACAGTGGATCTGTTCCAAACATCAGCTCGGGGCAATTCCCTGGCCTGCCAGTTTCTGTCAAACAGTTCAGCCTATGCCAGCATTGAAATCAGATGCTAAATAATGATGATGATGATGATATACATAGATATACAGGGGTGGGGTGGGGCCCAAAAGTAGGTTTACAGTTATTCAACTCTTTTACATTCTTATATTAACAGTTTAGATCTTAATCTGGACATGTGTGATGAAGGGGACAGGAAGAAAGCAATAGACTAGGGCGGAGGGGAATCACTGAAAGAGAGATGTGGGGTGTCATTGGGGTTGGTCAGCAAAGGGAAAGATGAGAAGCAGAGGGGGAGAGGGTAATGAAGGAAAGTAAGGTGGGTGGGGGCAAGAAGGAAACACTGGAGGGTACCACAAAGAAGAAAGAATAAGAGCAGAGTGTAAATGCCCTGACATACACAAGGCCTGAAATTTTGGGGCCAGTCAATTGGATCAACCCAGTATGCAACTGGTACTTAATTTACTAACCCCGAAAGGATGACAGGCAAAGTTGACCTCAGTGGAATTTGAACACAGAACATAAAGACAGGCGAAATACCACTAAGCATTTCACCCGGTGTGCTAACATTTCTTCCAGCTCGCCGCTTTACACACAATAGAATATTAGCAGAATCCCAAACAACCCAACCCACTGCCTAGGAATTGAATACAAACCATTAAATTCACATGTGAAAATAACAGGATTTGGTCAGTAACTGACATTAGCAAGCAGCAGCTAATTATCCCATTAGCATTTAAACTGACCCAAATATTCTGCTTGTTTTATGTTCAGGTCAGATAGATCTGGCTTCTCACACCTAACCTACAATGTCAGCTTAAAACTAAATCTCAAAGCTATGAGATAACACTTGCTAAATTCAAAACAATGTGAATAAATAAGCATTTCATTGGACAGACTAATAGGAATTCTAAATGGTCAAGTCTTTGATAGACACGTTAAGAACTTCTTTTTACCAGCAAAAAACCACACAGACCTGACAGATGCTTAACTTGTCAGCATCCCAATTGCAAACAACATATTGAAATGTCATTAACAACTTTGTCTTTGGCACCCTTTCTTTGATAGACCATTAGGTAGTTATAGATTGTAAAGCCAACTTGATGTTGGAACTTACACCACTCAACTTCAGCTGTGGAATCCAATGCCTTCAACAATCTGTAATTATTGCTGAGAGACACATCTCACACAAATTGACTCACTCAGTGTAAATATCTTTCATTATTGAAATGATAGTATTTCTTTTTATTAACCATAAATGAAAGTGCATGGATTAGTAGTTAGGGGTATTTGGCTGATAATCGTAAGGTTGTGAGTTCGATTCCAGGCAGCTTGTTGTTCCTTTGAGCAAGACATTTTACTTTGCATTGCTCTGGTCCACTTCACTGGTAAAAATGAGTGGTACCTGTAATTCGAAGGGGTCAGCCTTGTCACATTCCATGTCATTGCTGAACTTCCCTGAGAACTACGTCTGTGAAGTACTCAGCCACTTACACACTAATTTCATGAGCAGGCTGTTCCATTGATGGATCAGCCAGAGACCTTCGTCATTGTAACTGAACGACGGCTGACACTAACCATAAACATTTCCATATTTGGACTTCCCTCAGATTTCTGTTTTTCTCTCAACCGACAAAATCTTTGGCCCTGACCTGCATACGTAACTATAACAAACCTGATGCGTTCTGGTTGGTGTCGAGCCTGATGATGTTGATGTCTGGAGTTGATGCTGTTAATGCTGCTGCTGCTGCTGCTGCTGGTGCTGCTGCTGCTGGTGATGATGATGATGGCAATAATGATGAAGCTGCTGTATCATGAGCCGTGAGAAGGTAGAATGTAGACATAAATAAACTGAGAAACAATACTGTGTGGAACTTCATATTTGTTCTTCTTCTTACTGTTGTGGCTCTTGCTGTTGTTGTTGTTGTTGTTGTTGCTCTAGATGTTGGTGTGTTCTATCTGAAATGGGAAAGGAGCAAAACCATTAATTGGATTCAAAAACAGACAAAAAATATAAATGTGCAGTTGCCCCTCGGTTGCCATGGTTTCCCTTTTAGAACGGATCTGGCTTTTGCCATATTAAAAAGACTTTTCCTTCTTTCTAATTTCTTTTAATTTTATTTAAATTATTTGATTTGTAGTTTATTTCTACAGAATTACCATTTCATCATTTCCGTTTCACTCTTTATATTGTCTTCTTATTTCACTCGGATAGTGATGAGTGATGAGTGACCACTTCATATACTTCGTAAATCAAGTTTCCACATTGAATAATAGAGTTTCAAATATCAAAGCTGATTTTAGAAATAATCTTCAGCTTCAAAATGGAAAAATGTCCTAAAAAAACTACAAAAAGTTTATTGTAAAGAAAATGACTTATTCCAGTTTGCATGCAGTTTAAGGATTCGAAAAGAAAGTAAATTAACTGCAAAGGAAGGTAGATGGATCCCACAATTCCAGAAAGAGGATGAGTGAAACCCTTTAATTTTATTAACAGAACTTTCCTTATGCCGTGTCTACAAGCAGCCTCCAGGTTTGTGAGCCTCTGTGGATTCTTTTGGTCTGCACCCATTGTTAGGCTGCCTTCCATGCCATACCACTCGAAACAAAATCATAAAGCATGGCATACACAGTACAAACTTCCCTTCGCAGTTCAACCCAAGGTGACAGTAAAAGTTCTTACAGTATGACAATTTTCCTGTTCCAAGGTGGTAGGCCCCTCATATGGGATGTCACACGCTGTGATACTTTCTCCAGCAGCAACCAGGTGCGTTCAGCCACCAGCTAGGCTCCACTGCTTGTCAGGTTTATGGTCAAGCCTATGGCAGTGGAGACCTATGACATTCTTGGCTCCCAGAACATAACCCTGCTCCCCGTCATTGGGGTGGAGATGGCTATCTGCAAGTGTGAGCCCTGTTTGACAGATCCAGCACATCTCCCTCGCCATCTTCTGGGGTTAGGGTTAGGGTTTTGTCTGCTGGTACCATGAGATGGTGCGAATTACAGGTTGACAGATGAGATACAAATAATAATGGTAGCACTTCAGAAATAGTAGCTGTCCCAGTGTCCCAGCAATGAACACCACTAAAAGAGTAATTCATTGGCTTGCACAGTGACACATGATAACCAACACAAATTACCATATTTTCACAAGTATAAAGAACCTTCGTGTATAAGGAACCCCCTAATTTTGGAAAAAGGTTTTGTAATATTATCCATGTCTAAGAAAGTTCCATATTTTAACCTAATTTTTGACAAAAAAGGGTTCCTTATACACGTTAAAATATGGTATATGTAAGCAGTGAATCATTCCTGCGCGTCTATTAACCAATACAGAAAGAACTGATGGGAAGTGGTGGTGGTGTTCCTGTCGATTCACTAAAAGTAGTAGTTTCATGATATTATCGGCAACTGCATACAAAGATTATTTTAGGCCCATAGACTCAGATGTGCCCCGAGCAACTGCCCAATGTTGCCCGTGCCTTTGTATTTTTTTTTTCTGAGACCTTAGGGCTCATAACCATAGTGCATAATAGATCATGATCCCAACACTCTCTTTGAAAGGAACGTTGATCCGTGGCAGGGTTCAAGGTCATAAATGTTGGAAGTTGATTACATCAAACCCTACTTGACAAGTACTTTATTTTGTCGACTGCAGAAGGATGAATGGCAAAGCTAACCTCGGTAGTACTTCAACTCAGAACAGAAAGAGTTACAGAATATTTTGTCTGATGTGCTAACAATTCTGACAACTGTTATACCCATGCTCAAGATGGCACTATGTAAACCAGTGGTTCTCAACCATTTTTTTGGTGGGGGGGGGGTGATCTGTGGACCTCTTTCATTCCTATTTTACTCTACTGGATCTCCAGAGCCATTCAATGTATTAAAAAAATCCTACTGTATTTTTATAATCAAATATTATTAGGAATTGTATCTAAAAAAATCGTTAAAAAGTCTTTTGTGTATTGTAAGAGTTTTACCAATTTATTGCAGATAAAGTTTAACAACAAAAGCTTATCTGGAGCCCCAAGAGTTGTTATGCAAACCTCCGTTCACAACCCCCTGATATTGACCATCACGAAGCTTTCCTCTCTGAACATGTCTGACTATTCACCAAACGCATTCGTTCATTACAGTATATCGTTTAACAAATAATTACTTAATTAAAACAACGAAAGACATTTAATAGAATACTTTCAATACCAATAATTGGTATAAATATCCCGAAGGAATTAATTCATTGCAATTAGATCAATGCTGTTAATTATGATTTCCTCTTCGATTCTTACAGGCGTTTCCTTGTGTTTCAACCGTTTCTTCAATACGTAAACAACTTCGAAACTTATGAGTTTAACAGTAAAAGATAAAAAAATTCGTTCAACTTCATTTGTTACCGGATAAAGCCGACTTTTAACTGACATCGGATGAAATAGCACACGATATCTCTTCTCACCTATTTACATTCTGAGCCGAAGTCTTGTCCCATTTCCGAAGAAGAAAAGAAACTGGGCCGAGACATTTGTTAGGCTTTGTAACCAACTGGACTGATGTCTGTAATTTGAAATAATCATAGATTTCGATTTCTCTGGGTTTTTTTAAATATTTATTTAATCAGAGGGGACGGCGCCCAATAGTAAATTTTGGGTGAAACAGTAGAAATTGGGGAGGGGGACAAAAATGTAAAAAAATTAAGTTCTTGGGGAATAAAAAAAAATCTTTCACAGAAGGAAACAACAACCCAATTCCTTGGAGCAGTGATAGATATTCCGAAGTCCGTCAATCAGAGTTTGAAGACAGAAGCTCCAATATTGATGAGAGGAAACGTCAAAATTATCCTCAAAGACACCAAAGATGGTTAGTGTTAAACTGGACGACGGATGAAGGCCACCACCCGACAAAACGGGAAAGACAGTTTTTATCTCTCTCTTAAAAAAAAAAAAGAGAAATTATACTAAAACGCCATTGATCATACGTATTTGGTCTGACCTAGGGCTAAACCAATAACAAAAAGAAAACAATTTTGAATTATTTCAAAAGAAGTACAAATACATTATAATCACAAATTGAAAGTGGTAAAATAGAAATTACCATAAACAATCGGTTTTGAAATTTAAAAATGAAACATATTTTGGAAAAAAAAAATTTTTAATTTTAAATTTTTTTAAATGTTTATTCATGAACACACACACACACACACCTATGTGTGTAGACGTATAGTTTGTGTACATTATACATACATACATATATATATATACATATATATATATATATATATGATTATTTTCACGAAGTTAGCTAAAGTGTAAATTCATTTTAAAAAATCTGTCTTTAGTAAATATTAAAAAAATATTTACATAAATATAAAAATAAATTACTCTGTTTTTATCAGAACATTTAATGAACTTACCTCAGCTTATTGTAAAATATTGTTTGAGAAAGGTGTTTAAAGTTCGAATTATCACAGAAGATAAAGGTTATATTTTCAAAATAACTTTCGTAATTTTTAAAGCTTTGTTAAAAATCGAAAGATTTTTTGCAACCTTCTCTGTTTTGGGGGAATTTTTTTGTTTTTTTTTTTTGTTTTATGGAGTTTCTGAGATAGAAACCTGCGTTTGGTGCGATTTCTTATTGTGACGTAGTTTTTTGATATTTCATGACGTCATATTCTTTTTTGGCAGCAGCAGCAGCATTTTCTGTTTGGCTCAGAATTCTTAATTTCAATTCTCTTAATTTTGTTCCAATTGATTTCAAACTTGGTGCATCGGTGTGCTTTTGTAAGCCAATTATGGAAAGAAAATTCGTTTTTGCCATAGATTAATGAATAAAAAGGGAATAATTTTTAAAATCTGCATATTTTGGGTAATTTTAGCAGAAAATGTCAGCTTCCAAATCCTGTATTCTAATTGGGTTGAAATAATCACATTTTAAACTTCTGTGACATTTTTCTAAAATTTTTCTGAAACAAAGGAATAACAAAACTCAGCGAGAAAAATTACATGAGTTTACCACATTTGGAAATTTTCACTTAATTTTAAAATTTCAAAAACTGAGTCTAACAGAAAAAATCCAATTGTGATAAAAGAGAGGGGGGGGGCAGCTGTGGTGGTAGCAGTAGTAGTGTTGATGATAGTGGTAATGAGTGTATTTATGTGTGTGTGTGTATTTGTGCTTCTCTGTGTTGATAGATTTGTGCGTGTGTGTGCAAGTCCGTGAGTGTGTCGTTTTCTATGTGCATATGTATGTGAATGTATATGCGCTTACTCGTTTATGTAGGTGTAGCGAACAGCTATAGTATGGCTAAGCTGAAATTCGAAACCAAACCCATATTTTTATACATTGTCAAACAATTCCTCGATCTCTTCTCGTAGCCTTATTGCACTCAGAGATTAATGAGAAAAAGTTGACCTCTTGATCTTTCTCGTGGTCAGTTCTGATTAAGGACGAAGAACCCTGTTGTTTTAGCTGACCTTATTCAGTAACCAGAAAGTTCTAAAAAAAAAACTTTTTTTAAACTCAAGCAAACAGCTATCTTCCTCTCCTTTGTCAATCGTCTCTGGACTGAAAGCAACTCTGTCACCATGTAATAATGTGTGCGGAGGTAAACCTCTTTTTCCCGCTAACTACAAACGTTCCTTTTCCTATGTCTTTCTCTCTAGCAGCCGCAGGGAACCTAATCTAACATATTCAATGAACCATGGAACCAGAAACAAATTTCTCCAGTATCTACAAACAAGATGTGTATACACAAATAAATAACTCGATAAAGCAGTAAATTTATTATATATTGTAACGACTAATATTACAATTATCTTCAACATAATAACTGATGAGGGTGGGCTGGAAAGTTGTTAGGCTGACGAAGAAGGAGTGTGAAATCATGCATTCATTTCAACTCTTCTTGTTGATACTTGCATCGTTTCTTTCCAGGTCAACTGACATCTGACGGTTCAAAGAAGACTTCAAAAGTAGCGACTCCTCTTGCAAATCGACAAAATGTGGCATCGTGCTCTTATCAAATACTTGCAGGAAAAAGGGTTTAGCCCCTAACAACATTCGTACTGACATGGTACCTACATTAGGGAATAACGATCCAGCTTCATCAACAGTGCAAAAGTGGGCAGATGAATTTAGGAGGGCAAGGAGAGTCTTGATAATAACCCCAGGTCTTGATGTCCTGCAACTGCCACCAAGAGGAAAACATTGATCGTGTTCACCGCGTGCTGATGGATGACAGGCCATTGACTATAAATCAAATCATAAAGCCAATTTTGTTAGCATATTTTGTGAGAGAATTGAGAATATTCTGCACAATGAACTCGGATCGACGAAGGTTTCTGCTCAGTGTTTTCTGACACCCGATCAAAAGCACACTAGGCTGACCACATCACAGGAATATATGACAGCTTTAAGTAGATCCAGCTGGTTTCTTTGAATGTATAGAGAGAATGTTGGTAAAGGGTCACCACTTTAGTGAATGTGTTCATAGTGAGGTCCTCTAAGTGGTCTTTTGAGAAGGTATTTTTATGCAATATATCAGAAGGTATTTTTATGCAAAATACTTTTATTTATCAAAGGATAACGAGAGCTGACAAGTAATATAAGCGTAGCCAGTGTATGTGCGTGAGTCAGAGAGAGCTTTATGAGTAACGTTTGAAAAATGGATTCAGTTGGAAGTCGTTATAAGCTAACAGAGCTGGCGTAACGAAAACATACAGCTCATGGTATGGCCAGAGTTGTGGGCTGATGTCATTCTGAGCTAGCGGCGCAAAGTTGAAAAACAAAGGGTCTGTTCCCATGCTTGACAATTGATGTTGCTGGACTGCTGTCTCTTTGCTAACTGGTTAAAACGCCCACTTAACTCTTCTTGAGCAGAGAACTGCTTTTCGGTATTCATACGCACCCAGCCCTGATTGGTTGAGTTGCCATAGCGCGACTGTTGTACAACGGGATTCTAAAAATAGCTTTTCTAACTCTCCACAGATGTTTCCGAACCCAGGACGAGTGTCTGGCTTTCATCACTTTGAGCCAGAGACAACGAGACAATCCATGCAGTGGAAACACCTCTTCTCGTCTATTCCAAAGAAGGTTAAGATTGTTTCTTCTGCAAGGAAACTGACGACCTCAGTCTCTTGGGATATGCAAAAGGCATTGTGTTTATTGACGATCTTGCAAAGAGCCACTCTCTCAATGGAGAGTACTATGCCAACTTGCTGAGGTAGTTATGAAAGGCTGTCAAGAATGAATTCGCAGGAAAATTGACGAAAGGGGTCTTGTTTCATAAGGACGATGCTCCAGCACTCAAGTCCTTCAATACAATGGGTGCTGTGCACGACTGTGGCTTTGAACTGGTTGATCACCCTCCCTATTCTCCTAATTTGACCTCATCTGATTATCATCTGTTCCCCAACATGAAAGAACTCTTGGCTGGGAACCAATATCACAGAGATGATGACGTTGTGTCTGCTGATCAACAGCATGATGGCTTGTTCACCAATGGGATCCAATCATTGCAACCCTGGTAGAAGTGTGGGGACCACACGGGGGACTATGTTGAAAAATAAAACTCAAATCGTTACATTTTGTGAGAGTATCTTGGTCAGCCTATGAACTTTTCAGCCGACCCTCGTAAATAACTAAATCGGTTTCAAACTTTGACACAATGCCAGCAAGTTTGGGGAAAGGGCTAAGTCGATTGCATCGAGCCAAGTGCCAGACTGGGACGTATTTTATCAACACTGAAAGGATGAAAAGCAAAATCCACTTCGGCGGAATTTCAGCTCTGGATATAAAACTGGACAAAATGCAGCTAAGCATTCCGCCTGGCGTACCAACGATTCTCACGGTTCACAACCTTCAAATGACAATATTTATAATCAATTAATCAATCGAATATTGTTCTTCTGTCGTTTCTCTGATGCAAACTTCGTCATTAAACTGTCGTTACATTTTGATGATCCCTGATAAAAGAATGAGTCCTCTCTTCAAAATTCGTTACTTAAAAAGTATCAGACTTCTTTACAAATTGGAGCCTTCTCGTCAAAATTCGTTTCTTCCGACACAAGAATGGTAGGCCCTTTCAACCAATTGCAGTATATCATTACATTGCACTTAAAAGTGCAAAGCCTTCTTTTCAACCAAACTTTTCTTCGATCAAAGATGAACAATTTTCTGTAATTAATGACGAAGACAAAATCCTGTCTTGAAAAACTAAAATTCATCCTTTTCAACTTGAAATACTCAGTTACTACCAAGGCACGATTCGTAAACTAGTAAAGGAAGTAGCAAATGCAGTCCGATCGAATTCCACAGTTTGGACAGGCCATAAATTGTGTTTTGTTTTCAAAAACAATACAGTCGACTGCAATGCACATCGCTAAAAAACCGAATTTTAACCTTGCACATTTAAACCGGCATAACGATTTCAAATCTTTACAATTCAATTCAATTCAATTTTATTGGTTCAAAAAGCAAAAGCAAGGCCATGTAGGGGGACAGGGAGGGTGTTCATACAAAGAGTTCAGGTCATTTCTGGTCAAGAGAGACTTTGAACCGAGCGGTCGTCGGCATCTTCACTATCTCGTCCGGCAGCTTATTCCACTGATCCGCAACCCGGACGGAGAAAGCCCCTCTCCTTCAATAGAGATGAAATCGTCGTAGATAGAGCTTTTTGGAGTGACCCCGCAGCCCACACTCTGGAGCAGGAGTGAAGAACAGCTCTTTCGAGAGGTTACACTTTCCGCTTATGATGTTGTGAGCGAGAATGAGATCACCACGGCGTCGTCGTTTTTCGAGAGAATAAAGGTCGAGCGTCTTCAGCCTTTCTTCATAAGACAAATGCTTGAGACCAAGAACCATGCGGGTAGCCAGCTTCTGGACTCTTTCGAGATGATGTATGTCTTTGAGGAGATAAGAAGAAGAGGCTTGAATCCCGTACTCCAATATGGGTCTCACCAGCATGACATAGAGCGGTAGGAATATGGCTGCTGTGAGCATTCCGAATGACCGTCGAATCAAAAACAGAACTCCGCGTGCTTTATTGGCAGCATGGACGCATTTGGCCGAAGGCGAAAAGGAAGAATCCACCAAGATACCCAGGTCCTTTACTTGGTCGGTCTTCTCCAGCAGCAGACGACCCGGCTCGAAATCAAGTTGAGTTGCAGGAGAGGAGTCAACAGGCAGATGACAGCACTTTGACACGTTCAGACACAGGTCCCATTCGTTTGACCATCTCCAAACTTGGTGGAGGCATCGACGAAGATCATCTATATCACTGCGAGGAGCGACCAGTTTGACATCGTCGGCAAATAGAAGGGAGTGTTGCGTGAGGTCGTCGGGCAAGTCATTGATGAAGACTAAAAACAATAACGGCCCAAGCACTGAACCTTGAGGCACGCCACTGCTCGCACTGGAGACGTCGGACAGCGAACCATTAACTTGGACTTGGAAGGAGCGATCTGAGAGGAAGGCACCAACCCATCGTACAATATCCGGATGGAAACGATATGCTTGAAGCTTGAAAAGTAATAAGCGGTAGTTAACCGAGTCAAAAGCTTTGGCAAAGTCCAATAAAACAATGTCAACAGCATCACCATCATTCAGGATACGCGTCACCAATTCTTTCATTACCAGTAAGTTGGTCAAGCATGATCTCTTCGGCATGAAGCCGTGTTGGGAATCAGAGATAGAGGCTGTGTTTTGGAGGTGAAGCAACATACTTTTCTTGAGGATGGTTTCGAACATCTTGCTGATTATTGAAGTAAGGGAAACCGGTCGGTAGTTAAGCAGGTCTTCGTGGCTCCCTTTCTTGAAAATCGGGCAGATAATCGCTGTTCTCCAGTCCGCAGGTACAATACTCGTCGCCAATGACATATTGAATAGAAGTGTTAAAGGCTCGCAGATGACCGGAGCCAACGCTTTGATAACTTGTGGGTGTATGCCGTCAGGGCCGTGACCCTTGTTGACATCGAGGCCTTGAATAACGCGTTCGACTTCGTCCCGAGTGATGACCAATCTAGGCATTGGAGGTACCGATCTATCAAATGGAGGGGGTTCACGACCATCATCTTGTTTGAAAATTGTCGAAAAAGCCTCGGCAAATAACTGACTCTGCTGATAAGGGTCCTCAATCGATATGCCTGTTGAGTCTACCAACGTTGCAATTTGGTTGTTCAAGCGGGAATTCCGTCGGACATGGGCAAAGAAGGTTTTTGGATTGCGACTGGCGTTTGCCGCGATTCTGCATTTATATCTGAAGCGTTCTTCCTTTTAAATTTTCACGGCTCGGTCTCGTTGAGTTTTGTATACCACAAAAGCTGCAGTCGAATCTTGATTTTCTAATTCAGCCCAAGCAATATCTCTGAGTCGAATTTCTCGTTTAACCTTCTTTGTCACCCAGGGCTTGTGTTTCTTCTTCTTGGGAAGCCCAACGGGAACTGCTTGGTCAGTCAACCAGATTACATATGCTTTGAGGGACGACCATAGTTCGTCAACTGAGGACATCGTCATCAGGGATCGCCAGTCCAGAAGCGCAGAATCTTCGGTTAGAATTTCAAGATTGATTGCAGAGAAGACTCTACGTGGCAGCGAAGTAGTCGTGGGCGCAGAAAAAGTTGTGTGCATGACGAACTTCAGGACCGCCTGATCACTCTTGGCAAGAGGGGCGCACATAGATAAGCCTGACACTGATCTTGGATAGCGGGAGAATACCAGATCCAGCATAGATGACTGCTGCCCAGACCGATGCCTTGACGATGTTGCGATAGTTACTGGTATAGCGATTTCAGATTACCTCCCATTCAGATTAAACCCCGGTAACTTGAAATCGCTTTCAGATTATCCGCGGGGTAATTTGAAATCGATTTCAAGTTACCCCCCTACGGTTCCAGATTACCTCCACCTCAAATCCTTCCCAATCCTTAAATGTTCATCACAGTGATAGCAAATAGGGAGATAATGGGTGAACCCATCACATGTATGTATTGATGTTTATTACGTGTGTGTGCGTAATGTACATTCGTAAATGAAAGAGAAAGTAAGAAAGAAATAAAAGAGAAAGTAAGAAAGAAACGAAAGAGAAAGTAAGAAAGAAACGAAAGAGAAAAGCATATCTTTCATTTAGTTGGCGTTTTCACTTAGTTACTTAGAGCTGAAGAAATCTGAAAGAAGTCTATCCAGAGTGGCTATTTTTAGTACACAAGACAAAGATGACAACATTGATTTGATATTTGATTATGTTGTTAGCAACAAATATGGAGCTCATGTGTCCAAAAAGGAAAAGAGAAAGCAAGTAGAGTTATGACTTGCACTCGAGAGCAAACCAAACAACCAGATATGGGAATGCGGCAAATATGCAATGGACTGGCGGTAGTATGATAGGGTAGATGTGTAGTAAATAGTTTAATAAAGGGTGGATATGTAATAGGGTAGAGATAATGTGATAGTGTAATGGTGTTATAACAATTGGATTCCTTTCCACGTTTTGCCACCTAAATAACAACATCAACACGAAAAGAAAACAACTTTATTTTCTTCAAAACTGTTTTGTTATTTTTTCCGATTTTCTTTAGTTATTTCCAAGATACTTCTACGAAAACAAACTTTCCAAAACAATTTGTCTTAAGAACATTTAGAATATCTTGGTTATCGGCAAAAAAAAAAATAAATAAATGAATAGCGAAAGGTTTATTTAGAATCTAAAAATGAACAGAAGTTCTTTAAACTTCCCACTTTCAATTATTTGTTTCTATAAAACTTGTTTCCAGTTTATTCTTCCTTTTAAACTCTGTATTTCCTGAACCAGTTTTTGTTTTTTCTTCGACTTAAGCAAGAATTAAAAATAGGATGACATCTGTAGCCCAGTGACGACAACAACAAACAATACGTATATAGAAGGGAAAATTAAGGAAGCGTTGCCCGGAGTAGCACAGGACTTTATATACTGGACGAATTTTGCAAACATCGTCTCTTTGTCTTCTTTTTCAGCCGTCGTCATGTTTTCTCCGTGCTTTCTATCAACCGTATTTTTGATATCGCCCTTTACTATCGTCATTTCTTCTTTGACGTTCTCAAATATCGTCTCTTCAACATCATTGTTAAGCAGCATCGGTTTCACTTCGTCTTGCAGTAGTGAAACAGTTGCTTTTGGTGGGATTATTGCGTAGCTAGAATTATCACAATTCATCGAATCTGAAGAGAGATAAGAAAAAAGGTTTATTTTAGATGAAGTATGGATGCTGGCAATATCGATGAGCTCTACAATAAGTAACAAACTATACGGAAAGCTAAATAATTAACTTGGTGGTTTCATTTGAAGCCGCCATGTAAACGTATGGACCAGTAGGGACAGACACATGCCCGTCTCTAAAGGGATGCACTGGGCGACACTGACCCCTCCCTACGATTCAATGGTGCATCCTCAGATTCAGAAAATACAGTTTACAAAAATCTTCCCGTAATACGTTTCTTGAAGTCTCGCTTACTTTTCTCCTTATACCAGGACGAAAAATAATTGTTATAATGATAAACCAGATGAACCAAAGAGACTGGTCAAAAATTCTCCAAGGAAATAAGGGAAGAAGTGATACCGAATGAAAGAAGAAAAAGCAAAAACGAAAAACGTCAACACACACACACACAATAGACTTGATGTAATCATTTGGGATAGAGAAGAGAAACTATGCCCCACTTGTGGAAATGAGCTGCTGCCCAGTGGATGTTGACATAAAGCTGATGATCAGTGGAAAAGAGAATACCGACGCTGAACAACTGAGAAATCTGCAGTTACTCTAGCCAGATTACAAGTTCAGGTTTATGCCTGTAATTATTGGGAAGCTGGGATATATGTAACACACTGCCTAAATACCAATCTTGAGAAATTAAGCTTCTCAAAACCAGAAAAAGAGAAAGCTGATTCGAAGACGACAGATCCAATCCATCACTTATATATTTATCATTTAAATATGTAAGAGCATGTCTAGATATGCGAGTATATGCATGAGAAGATATATATATACATACATATATATATATATATATATATATATATATATAATATATATATATATATAATGAAATTATTGTATACAGTGCTCAGGTGCACCACAACTTGTCAGAAAGGGCATATAAAGTACATGCAGTAGTGTAGAAATGTCTGGAAAGTGAACATGCTTGTGTGTGTATGGAGGGGAGAAAATCAAGTGTAGTGTTGGCGAATCTCAGGAAGCATGGAAGTTTTGAAGGATA